>NC_073388.1:11479107-11546607 GCF_028641065.1 Leucoraja erinaceus
CTGGGTAAAAGACTGTGCATCCACCCTATCTATTCCCCACATGATCATATACACCTCATCCTCCTGCGCTCCAAGAAATAAAGTCCTAGCCTGCTCAACCTCTCCCTATAGCTCAGGCTCTTGAGTCCTGGCAACATCCTCGTGAATCATATTTCTCTCTTTTCTTTTATATAAACTCTCTCCTCAATCTCTTAGCAATTCTCATTCACCTTTAAAAATTCATCGGATTAACCGGACATTCAGTTAGCTTTTCTTCCTCTTTTCTGAGCATTTTTCCCCCGTCTATATCAAAGCGCCACATCTGGGGTGAGATAAACAAAGTGCAGAGAAATGAGATGATGTTTCTGCTGGGGGATAAAATTATTCCTCCCCCTGACTCTCAGCAATTTCTGTAAAGGCTTTTAATTATTCATATTCTGTGACTTATTTGAATAACAAATATCAAGTAGGGAGATTTCCAATTTGACTCAGTCTAGCAAACGATGATAGAAATCAGCACGGGATGGGTAAGAAAGGTTCAGAAGGGTTTGGGCCAAATGCAGGCAAAGGCGGCTAACATGGTGGCACAGCGGCAGAGTTGCTGCCTCACAGTGCCAGGGACCCGGGTTCAACCCTGACTATTGATGCTTGTCTGTAAAGTTTGTACGTTCTCCCCGTGACCTGCGTGGTTTTTCTCCGGGGCTCCGGTTTCCTCTCACAGTCCAATGACATACAGGTCTGTAGGTTGATCGGCTTTGATTAAAAAGAATGGTAAATTGTCCCTTGTGTGTAGGATAGTGTTAAGTGTGCGCGGGGATTGCTGGTCGGTGTAGACTTGTTGGGTTTTCTCCAAGTGCTCCGCTTTCCTCCCACACTCCAAAGACACACAGGTGTGTACGTTAATTGGCCTGTTACCATTGTAAATTGTCCCTAGTGTGTGTAAAACTAGTGTTAGTGTGCTGGTCAGCACGGACTCGGTGGGCCAAAGGGCCTGTTTCTGAACCGTGTCCTTAAACTAAACTTAAATGGAGCATCTTGGTGGCATGGATGAGACGGGCCGAAGGGCCTGTTTCCCATGCTGTTTGACTATGCCTTTCTACGACTCTTGGAGTTTGAATCACCAATCACCCTCACTGCTTTGAGTAGTGGAAAAGAAAACACATCCATGGCCTCTGCTGGAGAATGCACAAAACTCCACATGTATGAGCAAAAAGTGAAATGTCAGCCTCCGTGTGAAGAAATAAGTAACTGCAGATGCTGGTCAATGACACAAAGTGCTGAAGTATCTCAGCAGGTAAGACAGCATCTCTGGAGAACATGGATGATAGGTGATGTGTTTCTATGTTATTGTTGTTCTTGCCTCAACTACCTCCTCTGGCAGCTCCTTCCATATACCCATCACTTTCTTAATGGAAACATTGCCCTACATTCCTATTAAATCTTTCTTCTCTCACCTTAAACCTATCTCCTTTGGTTGTTGATTCCCCTACTCTGGGTATAAGACTGTGCATTCCCAATATCAATTTTCCTCGTGATATTATGCACCTCTATAAGATCACCCCTTAGCATCCAGCTCTACAAGGAACAGGGTCCTAGCATCCCATGACAGTCCCAGTCTCATTTGGGAATAGTTCCCCTCTATGACAACTTTATTAGCCTTATAGCAACCTGCAATCTCTTAGCATATTTTCTCCCCCAATTCCCATTGACTGGGGGGTCTGTAGTACATTCCCAACAATGGGAGCATCGCTGTTTTATTTCTTGTCTCCACTCATACAGACTCGCTAGATGAACCATCAGTAATGTCTTCTAGGTCCACTGCCGAGGCATTCTCTTGAGTCAATAAGGCCGACACCCACTGCTCTTTTCCCCCACCTCTACCTCTCCTGTAGCACCTGTAGTCTGGAACATTAAGCTGACAGTCCTGTCCCTCTCTCATGTCAGGTTTCTGTAATGGCGACAACGTCCTAGTCGCATGTACGTATCCACACCCTGCATTCATCCGCCTGTTCTTTGTGTGAAGCAGTTTGTTCCGTCTACAGACTGGATTCTAGACTTTACTTTAGATTTTAGACTTTAGAGACACAGCACGGAAACAGGCCCTTCGGCCCACCGAGTCCGCGCCGACCAGCGATCACTCCGTACACTAACATTCCCGACACACTCGGCACAATTGACTAGTTTAACGGAGCCGACTAACCTACAAAGCTGTACGCCTTTGGAGTGTGGGAGGAAACCGAAGCACCCGGAGAAAACCCACGTGGTCACAGGGAGAATGTACAAACTTTGTACAGATAGCACCCAAGGTTAAGGGCCTGTCCCACATGGCGATTTCTTTCGGCAACTGCCGGCGTCATTGACTGACGTATCAAACGATTTTGAACATTTCAACATCCAGAGTCGACAAAAAAAATGTTGCAACACTCGAGGAGACACCGCGCTTCAATACGCCGTCACGTCGCGTCACACCGCATCTGGCCGCCACCTTTTCGGTGACCTTATACGTCAGTCAATGATGCCGGCAGTCGCCGAAATAATCGGATCAAACCCGGGTCTCTGGCGCTGTAAGGCAGCAACACTACCCCTGCACCACTGTGCTGCTTTGGGGGATTTCATAGTTTTGTTAGTAGCACAATAACCGTGCGGATAAATAAATCCCAAACCGCAGCACCTCAGGCAACTTTCAACGTGTATGTAATTATTGAAATGTTGAGTTAAAATTAAGATGAGACCACGCAGAATGCAGAAAAGCAGGCTTGGGCAATCCTGGCCAACACGGCTGACATTGTTGATATCAGTTGCTGAGAATTTATTCTGTGTGCCTTGATAGACTCCATAAGTAGATCAGTTGTAGGAATAATATTTATTACATTTTACGCAGTATTGCCCTGACTTTTAAGGCATGCATTACTCTCTGTGAAGTGAATGTATGCAGTAACTGCAAGCATTTGCAGTGGGCTGAATTTTACAATGCATGAAGTATACACTAGTGATTTCATGGAAAAGCAAAATAACAGAAGTGAAGTCAATTTAGCCAACAGTTTTATGTTCACTATTTACAATTGTGTTAGTCCTTTCTCACCCACACAAGATTGTCCTGTTTCTCTGTAATATAATTTTGGATTTGTTTCATACAGACCCTCGGCCCAACTTGCCCACGCCGTCCAAAAAGCACCATCTACACTAATCCCACTTGCCTGTTTGACCCGCATCCCTCTAAACCTATCCTGCCCATCTACCTGTCTAAATGTTTCTTAAACTTTGTGATGGTACCTGCCTCAGCTACTTCCTCCGGCTGCCCGTTTGTGTAAAAATGTTACTCCTCAGGTTCCTGTTAAGTCTTTCCCCCCTCACCTCCTTAAACCTCTGTCCTCTGGTTCTCGATTCACCTACAAAAGGACTCTGTGTGTTTACCCTATATTTTCCCCTCATGATCTTGTACACCTCTCCAAGGGTGATTGAAGGAAGACAGTACCAGCCTGCTCAGCCTCTCCCAAAAGCTCAGGCTCATGAGTCCTGGAAACACCCTTGTAAAACATTCCTGCACCCTTTCCAGCTTGACAATATTTGGGAAGTTGCTCTGGGATATGAATCTATTCGCGGCGGTAGATGTCATCCTGGGAAAGGTCTTGTGTGAGGTTTTGGAAGTGGAACGGACATAATACCCCTCTATAATAATTAAGGTTGTGCACATGGTTTATGTGTGTAGCGTGCGTGCACTAGGTTAAAATTACATTAAAAAAAAAACATATTTAACTTCTTGTACATGCCACTGATCATGGGTCGAACTCTGACCAAGAATTTATCTCAGCCTGAGCTACTATCTATCTCATTGAAACATATAAATAAGATTGTTAAGGGCTTGGACACACTAGAGGCAGGAAACATGTTCCCGATGTTGGGGGAGTCCAGAACCAGGGGCCACAGTTTAAGAATAAGGAGTAAGCCATTTATTATGGAGATGAGGAAACAGTTTTTCTCACAGAAAGTGGTGAGTCTGTGGAATTCTCTGCTCAGAGGGCGGTGGAGGCAGGTTCTATGGATGCTTTCAAGAGAGAGCTAGATAGGGCTCTTAAAAATAGCGGAGTCATGGGATATGGGGAGAAGGCAGGAACGGGGTACTGATTGAGGATGATCAGCCATGATCACATTGAATGGGCTCGAAGGGCCGAATGGCCTGCTCCTGCACCTAATGTCTATTGGCTATTGAGACCCTCGGACAATCTTTGATCGGACTTTGCTGGACTTTATCTTGCACTAAACGTTATTCACGATATTCTCTTTATCATGTATCTGCGCAGTGTGGACGGCTCAATGTACTCCGGTATTGTCTTTCCGCTGACTGCTTTCCACTGCACCTTGGTACACGTGACAATAAACTAACGTCAAGCTCAAACTTTCACCAAGTCAGCCTCAAATATTTTATAAAAAAATGGGGCTTGCAATCTCCTCCCAAAAAAGCTACCCTATTTTGCTGAGTGGCACCGTCAGCGATGGCAGCCTCGCCAACGGTCTGTCTGTTTTTTCGTCCTTTTTGTTATTTTTAATGTGCTTTAAAACTATGTGTTAATGTGCTCAGGTTTGTTTTATGTGGGGGGTGGGGGAGGAGGTGGAGGGAAACTTTTGTTCAATCTCTAACCTTGTGGGAGATGCGATTGTTTCCCGGATCGTATCTCCGGTCGGTCTGCGGCCTGACATCTTGGAGCTGGCGGCCTTGCGCGAGACTGACTATGAGCCCACGGGGCTGTGGACTTACCATCGGAACCTGCAATCCCTTCCCTGGGATCGACGCTCCAACCGTGGCCCGCAACTTTCACCAGCTCGCTCTCAGGTCGAGGCTGATGTCGGGAAGCTCGAGTTGCAGAAGGTTTCAACCAGTCCCGACCCGGGGTAGATTGCCCGACCCGGGGTAGCTGAGATGCAGGAGCTTGATCGCCCCGACACAGAGGGCCCGGTGCCATCTACGGGAGTCAAGAACGTCCCGTCAACGGAAGGTTCAAGGCCCCCGACCACGGGAAGAAATTGAACTTGTTTTCGACTTCCATCACCAGAAGAATGTGGAGGATTCACTGTGGTGGATGTTTATATTAATATGTATTTTGTGTGTTCTGTTGCTTTTTATTAGTATGACTGTATGGCAAATTAAATGCCTCATATGTTGCAAAACATACTTGACTAATAAAGTAATTATGATTATAATAATTATTTGTTAAAAGCCAGCCGATTCTACCGTAGTTAAGTGGGCTTCAAAAGAGTGTGGTTAACACCGCTAACCATTGCCTTCTATTTCTGCACAAATCTGCCCTACATATTTACAATCAGATTGAAGAAACAGCCTTGTGACGAATCTTATTCTGACGAGGTCCTGTTCGTGCTTCTTCAGCAGCATCTCTTGTTAACATCTTCACTTCAAGCGTTTATTTTCTAATACTTTCAGATACTCATCAAACCACAGATTTGCACTCGAGACATAGAGTGGCACGGTGGCACAGCAGTAGAAGCTACTGCCTTACAGTGCTTACAGCACCAGAGTCCCGGGTTCAACCCTGACAGTGGGCTGTCCGTACGGAGTTTGTACCTTTGCACCGTGACCACATGGGTCTTCGGTTTTCTCCCACACTTCAAAGACGTGCAGCTTTGTAGGTTAATTGGCTTGGTAGGATGTGTAGGATCGTGTTAATGTGCGGGATTGCTGGTCGGTGGGGACTCGGTGGATCGAGGGGCCCGTTTCCATGCTGTATCACTCAAACTAAAACTAAAAACTAAGAACTTTATGGGCCTTAGGGCCTGTTTCAGTGCTGTATAAACTAAATATGATTTTCCGAGCACAAATTATTATGATGTCAGATACAGGATGAGGAGAATAAAGATAAGGGTGAGACTATGTAGGGTGGCACTGTGGCATAGCTGGTAGAGCGGCTGCCTCACAGCACCAGAGACCCGGGTTCAATCCTGACCTCGGGTGCTGTCTCCATGGAGTTTGCACGTTCTCCCCGTGTTTCAGCCATGAGTTTCCTCCGGGAGATCTGATCTCCTCTCACATCGCAAACACGTGCTGGATTATCAGTTAATTGGGATCTGTAAATTGTCCTTGGTGTGTAGGGAGTAGAAGAGAACTTGGGAAGAGAACCAATTTCCCACCGGGGATGAATAAAGTTCTATCGTATCGTATCGTATAACGTAGAACTAGCGTGGACGAGTGATTGATGACTGGTATGGACACGGTTGACCAAAGTGTATCTATCTCTAAACTAAAGTAAACTAAACTAAACTAGTTAGTAAACTAATGTACACTAAACTAGACTATGTTGGTGATTTACAGTCTAATAATAATATTAAATTGGATAGTTATATGGATGGGAAGGGAATGGAGGGTATGGTCTGAGCGCAGGTATATGGGACTAGGGGAGATTATGTGTTCGGCACGGACTAGAAGGGTCGAAATGGCCTGTTTTCGTGCTGTAATTGTTATATATGTTATATGTTATAATAATACATTTTATTTATGGGCGCCTTTCAAGAGTCTCAAGGACACCTTACAAAAATTTAGCAAGTAGAGGAAAAACATGTAAGGGGAATGAAGTAAATAGTAGAGACATGACTAGTACACAAAGTAAAGACAGAATTCAATACAAAACACAATATGAGGCAATTAATGCACAGATGAAAAGGGAGGGGGACGTGGAGCTAAGGATAGGCAGAGGTGAAGAGATGGGTCTTGAGGCGGGACTGGAAGATGGTGAGGGACACGGAATTGCGGATCAGTTGGGGGAGGGAGTTCCAGAGCCTGGGAGCTGCCCTGGAGAAGGCTCTGTCCCCAAAACTGCGGAGGTTGGATTTGTGGATGGAGAGGAGATCGGCTGATGTGGATCTGAGGGACCGTGAGGGTTGGTAGGGGGAGAGGAGGTCAGTGAGACATGTGGGGGGGGCCAGATGGTGGAGGGCTTTGTAGATGAGGACCAGGATTTTGTAGTTGATCCGGTGGGAGATGGGAAGCCAGTGAAGTTGTTTGAGGACTGGAGTGATGTGATGCCAGGATTTGGTGTGGGTGATGAGTCGGGCAGCTGCGTTCTGGACCAGTTGGAGTCGGTTGATGTAGGTGGAGCTGATGCCAAGGAGAAGTGAGTTGCCGTAGTCCAGTCGGGAGGAGATGAAGGCATGGATGAGTCTTTCAGCAGCGGGCATAAGTCTGGCATCATTGAGGGTGCACTCAACTGAAAGAGGTAACAGAGGCATTCCCCACCGCACAAGCGCCAGATCCTAAGTATATTGCGTAACATTCAATGCATAAAGCCACTCCACATCTGCCCTTTGCCCTCAACATACCCCTTCTCAGACCACTTTCCCTAATGTTTTCTAGTAAAAGCAGAAGCAAATAATTTCGTGTTATCATCCAAATGCAGAACGTTGAGGCAGTTACAGAGAAATGCTGTCGACAAATGTATTTCCTTGAAGTGCCTGTACTCAAAGAAAACATTTTAATAAGATTATCTATTTTCCCCACTTATGTAGGTTTGTTATCCCTGGTGCTATCAAATATGTTTCTAATCTGCGGGTCCTATAAAATGACAGTTTATTCTGCCCAAAATTAATTTAAAAAACTGCATGTAATATAAGGTTTTTCTCTTTGATTTAAAGGAATTGGATCATTAAGATAGTTATTTTTCAAAGTTGGAAAAAAAAGCAAAGAAAAAGAAGTAATGCCTAAACTGGAAGACTTTAAGTGTGCGAGTGTTGATAGTGCTGTCAGAATGCTGACTGTAATTAATTGGTACACACCCTACACAGAACTGAGTCGTTGGTTTCCAGGAAACAAGAGTTTCAAAATTCCAAGCATCAAGGGCTAAACTATCACATCCATGTGCAGCGGGTGCAGAATGCGCTCTGAACTGCACTGTTGGGTGTGTGGGTTTTCACACCAGATCTGAAACAAACGCCTCAGTGTCCAATATTCAAAGGCAACAAAGATAGACACAAAAAGCCGAAATAACTCAGCAGGACAGGCCGCATCTCTGGAGAGAAGGAACGGGTGACGTTTCAGGTCGAAACCCTTCTTCAGACAAGTTTAGATTAGTTTTGTATAGAGATACAGCGCAGAAACAGGCCCTTCGGCCCACCGCATCCGCGCCGACCACCGATCCCGTATATTAACATTAACCAACACACACTAGGGACAATTTTTACATTTATCAAGCCAATTAATCTACAAACCTGTACGTCTTTGGAGAGTGGGAGGAAACCGAAGGCCTCGGAGAAAACCCACGCGGTCACGGGGAGAACGTAAAATCTCCGTACAGACCGCACCCGTAGTCGGGATTGAATCCAGGTCTCTGGCGCGGCAAGCTCTGTAAGGCAGCAACTCTTCCGCTGCGCCACCGTGCCACCCATAGCAACAAGTATACTAAGGTCATAAGGTCATGAGTGAGAGGAGCAGAATTAGGCCATTCGGCCCGTCAAGTCTTCTCCGCCATTCAATCATGGCTGATCTATCTCTCCCTCCTAACCCTGTTCTCCTGGCTTCTCCCAATAACCCCGGATACGCTCCACAATCTGAGCATTATTGTACTCAGCTAGTCACATAGTACATAATTGCTCTCGTCAGTAGCCTGCATATATTGTAGCTCTTGGTGATTATACACTACCTCTGAACGTGCAGTTTAGTTAAAGCTATAGAGCTGAGCTTCAGAAGGATGCGATGTGAAGCCAGGACTATTTAAGTGCATTTAGCAAATTACAATTAGTATTCAAATCTCTATCCTTCCTTAATATCATAGGAGCAATGATAGAGTCATAGAGTGATACTGTGTGGAAACAGTCCCTTCAGTCTACACTTGCCTACACTGGAAAACATGTCCTAGCTACACTAGTCCCACCTGCCCGCATTTGGTCAATTTCCCCCCAAACCTGTCCTATCCATGTACCTGTCTAACTGCTTCTTAAATGTTGGGATAGTCCCTGCCTCAACTACCTCCTCTGGCAGCTTGTTCCATACACCCACCGCCCTTTGTGTGAAAAAGTTACCTCTCAGATTCATGTTAAATATATCCCCCTTCACCTTAAACCCATGTCCTCTGGTCCTCAATTCACCTACTCTGGACAAGAGTCTAATGGGCAAGAGTAAGAAGGTGAATTCCATCGTTATGTATTTCTGTGTAAGGTATACAAAACTAGTATAAACACTTGCAGAAATTCATCTAAAAATTATCTTACAAGTCACTCGAAGTTGTCAAAAATTATGAGATTGAGAGCAAGTTCCATCAATCTTTGAATGAACGATGTGTTGCTTTTCAAGCGCAATGGGAATGGACTACAATGAAAAATTGTGCAAACTCAGCCAGTTACAAATTGTGTAGAAACTTCATCGTGCATGAGGTATCAGAAATGAAAGCAAACGACACATAATCGAAATATAAAAATAGATGCACTAGTATTTCAATTAGATACATTAGATCTTGGAACTTCAATATATTAATCCCATACAATTTTAGTTATTGTACCTAAATATCCAAGTATTAACATTTATGTATCTTAATAAAGATAGTTGAAATACCTGTAATTTCTGAGCTATTAGAATTTCCAAGATTTACATAATTGTGGCCATATATATAATATTGAAATGTTTAGATAATGATTATATAGTTGATACTATTTAGGATAACATCTCAACCTGAAACAATTAATACCTTATTCTCGACTATGTTACCTTTGCATAAAACGCCTTGTTACAACAGCGAAGGCTTTTTATTAAATTGGTATAATGGGTAAATATGAAACTACTGTAGATAGTTAAAATTGAAATGACGTGTGTTTCAAAAATTTTACCACATCAAACATCTACCTGACCTTACCTGTTGTTGCAGCAACATTATTAAGAACATAATCTAGTGATGTGTGTCCTGTTTTATTTTGCATTAAGCTGACAGTTCCTCCCAATCAAAATTAAAATTGATATTGATGGCACTTTAAAGGACTCGTGGTTTTGAGGGGAGTTTAGTTTTTAGTTTAGTTTAGTTTAGTTTAGAGATACAGCTCGGAAACAGGCCCTTCAGCCCACCAAGTCCACACCAACCAGCGATCCCCGCACACTACCACTATCCAACACATACTAGGGACAATCTACATTTATTAGCCCTACAAGCATGCACGTCTTTGAAGAGTGGGAGGAAACCAAAAATCTCAGAGAAAACCCACGCAGGTCACGGAGAGAATGTACAAACTCCACACAGACAAGCACCCGTAGTGGGGTTCGAACCCAGATCTCTGGTGCCGTATTACCATAGAAACAGAGAAACATAGAAACATAGAAAATAGGTGCAGGAGGAGGCCATTCGGCCCTTCGAGCCAGCACCGCCATTCATGGTGATCACGGCTGATCATCCCCAATCAATAACCGGTGCCTGCCTTCTCCCCATATCCCTTGATTGCACTAGCCCCTAGAGCTCTATCTAACTCTCTCTTAAATTCATCCAGTGATTTGGCCTCCACTGCCCTCTGTGGCAGGGAATTCCACAAATCTCTGGGTGAAAACATTTTTTCTCACCTCAGTCTTAAATGGCCTCCCTTTTATTCTAAGACTGTGGCCCCTGGTTCTGGACTCGCCCAACATTGGGAACATTTTTCCTGCGTCTAGCTTGTCCAGTCCTTTTATAATTTTATACCACTGTTAGTAGTCTGTTTAATGGAAGTTGCTAATGGATGATGGTAAAGACAGTGAGGGTATAACTACAGCAGAGGGGGCGGGTGGGGGGTCTTGATTCTGCGGAACTCAAGGAACAGAACGTCCATGGAAGGTTATCTCTGCGAAGTCTGCAGAGAACTGGAGGACTCTGTACTTGGAATCCAGATACAGTATCATTGGTTGCCAGAAGAACTACGGCAAAAGCCTGTGGATTTTTTTTCTAGTGGCGTCTATTTGTCCTACTGTTTATATTCTTTAATTACATTCTGGAAAGCACTTCTTTTTATAGATGCAATCATTTTGTTACCTTAAGAAGGATAATATTTTTAAAGGAAACTGTCACAGAAGTGGATATTTCCTTCTGTTGGAATTTGTAATGGTAAACTAATTGGACACAATATGCAGTCTCCGCCTTCTTCTTGCATATGGCGTGCACAGCCTAAAGTTGTAGGTCAACAAGTTCTATTTGATCTGTTTGTTTGTGCATGTCAGGTTAATTTCATTCGTCGAAACAGGGTGGACCACATGAAGGTAGCAATCTCCCACACCACAAAATGCAGTAAATATCAGTTTCCACCTTGTGTTTTTGTGAATCCCAATATTAGGTCTTGGGAATGTCCTTATATTTTTGAGATACAGCTTGGAAACAGGCCCTTCGGCCCACCAAGGCATTCTGACCAACCAACAAATTTGCTCTTAAGATAGACACAAAACGTTGGAGTAACTCGGCAGGTCAGGCAGCATCTCTGGCGAAAAGGAATAGGTGGCGTTTCGTGTCAACACCCTTCTTCTGGGTAGTTTCGCTTTGAGATTTGTTTAGAGATACAGCATGAAAACAGGCCCTTGGCTACCGAACCCACACTGTCCATTGATCACCCGTTCACACCAGTGCTATGTTGTCCCACTTTCTCATTCACACCCTACATACCAGAGGCATTTTTACAGAGGCCCATTAACCCACAGACACGCACGTCTTGAGATTGTGTGAGGAAACCGGAGCACCCGGAGGAAACCGATGAGGTAACAGGGAGAGCGTGCAAACTCCATACAGACAGCACCTATGGTCAGAATCAAAGTTGGGTCCCTGTCACTGCAAGGCGTCAGCTCTACCAGGCACACCTCTGTGCTGCTCTATTCCATAATCCAGGACAAGGGGTCACAGCTTAAGGATAAGGGGGGAAATCCTTTAAAACCGAGATGAAGAACTTTTTTCACACAGAGAGTGGTGAATCTCTGGAACTCTCTGCCACAGAAGGTAGTTGAGGCCAGTTCATTGGCTATATTTAAGAGGGAGTTAGATGTGGTCCTTGTGGCTAAGGGGATCAGGGGGTATGGAGAGAAGGCAGGTACGGGATACTGAGTTGGATGATCAGCCATGATCATATTGAATGGCGGTGCAGGCTCGAAGGGCCGAATGGCCTACTCCTGCACCTAATTTCTATGTTTCTATGTTTCTATAATGTATTAAATTATGAATGGGATATGCATTGCCTAAGACTGAAATAAAAATCCCAGTGGTCTATTCATGGAAAAGCTGGGAAATTCTCCTTGAGTTCCCTGGTACTGAAATCAATAAGAAAATCCAGTGAGTAATATATGGGGAGGTAATTGATCAGCTGATGAAAATAAAATTTACCTACGCCCATAGATTTCTTGGAATCACCACCCATGTTAACAAAACAGCACTGTTTCAAGGACAAATTCAGTGTCTCCTGCACTGACGAAAGAAAGTAACTTTCCACTTCAAGCTCAGTGTGATTTATATTTGGGGTGGCACGGTGGCGCAGCGGTAGAGTTGCTGCCTCACAGCTCCAGAGACCTGGGTTTGATCCTGACTACTGTGCTGTCTGTACAGAGTTTGTACCTTCTCCCTGTGACCTGCGTGGGCTTTCTCTGGGGGCTCCGGTTTCTTCCCAAACTCCAAAGGTGTAAAGGTTTGTAGGTTCATTGGCTTAGTAACATTATAAATTGTCCCTTGTGTGTGCTGGATGGTGTTAGTGTATGGGGATTGCTGGTCACAGACTGGGTGGACATTAAGAGCCAATTTCCAAACTGTACCTCTAAACTAAACTAAATTATGCTGTATTGAAAGCTACGTAAGTTGGATGGCATCGTGGCGCCGCTGCTAGAGCTGCTACCTCACAGCACCAGAGACCCAGGTTCAACCCTGGCTGCGTGGAGGTTGCACATTCTCCCTGTGACCACATGGGCTTTCTCCAGGTACTCCGGTTTCCTCCCGCTTCCCAAAGACGTGCGGGTCTGTAGGTTCATTGGCTTTTGTAAATTCCCCCCCCCCAAACCTCCGACCACACTCCATTGGTACTCTGAAACGATGTCATGTTTAAATTTAGAAAAAATTAGGAGTTACATTGTTGAACCCTTGGTTAAATTTGATAGGACTTGGGGAAGCTTTATTCAACATTTTCACATGATATAAATTGTCCCGTCTCCAACCGTTATAATAATTATTTTACCTTTTTTATACGGTGGAACAGACTTGACGACAAACAGAGACTTAAATTGTTGAAATTCTTTGCAGCCTAGATTCTGTTTTTTCTTTTTTCCCTAGTTTAGATGGGTTTGTTTTTCTCTTTTTTCTCTTCTTTTCTTTTTTTATCTTTTTGTTTTTATAGAATAGAATAGAATAGAATGCAATTTATTGTCATTCAAACCTAGGTTTGAACGAAATATCATTTCTACAGTTTACACACAATCCAAGACCCACACTTAACACAGTTTTGCATAAACATCCATCACAGTGAGTCTCCAACATCTCCTCAATGTGATGGAAGGCAAAGTCTTTATCTCTTCCCTTTGCGATTTAAGTTCAACAATATATGTAAACTTTAGCTATGATTTTGCTTCCTTACATAAACCTTCAAGTTATATATACGTTCTCTTTTAAACACTTTACTATATTTACATAGAGACTGTAAATATATGCAATGTGTATTTTGACACTGGGCTCATATTTAGGTTATACCTGTTATTAATGTAATCCTGATCCCTATGTATCAATATCATTGTTATGTTTATCATTATTTTTTGTTTGTTTTGTTTTTGTTTTTGAAAAAAATGAATAAAAAGATTTTAAAAGAAAGAAAGAAATTCCCCCTAATGTGTTGGGCAGGTGGGATAAAATAGGACTCGTGCAAATGGGAGTTCAATGGCCCAGCGTGGATTTGGTGGGCCGAATTGCCTGTTTCAAAGTTGTACCTCCAAACTAAACTAAACTATAATTATGTAGCATACTGTATGTTTAGCTGGCCACATATTTTCACAGGAGGTCATAATTGTATGACTGACAATACTGGGCATTTTATTGTTTGCTGAAAGCAATGCACCATTTTGGTGTCAGTGGTTATGGGGAGAAGGCAGGAGAATGAGGTTGAGAGGGAAAGATAGATCAGCCATGATTAAATGGCAGAGTAGACTTGATGGGCCGAATGGCCTAATTCTGCTCCTATCAATTATGAACTTATGAACCATTTGTTTCCCTTGCTGGGCAATATTTAGTTTAGTCTAGTTTATGGTCACGTGTACTGAGGTACAGTGAAAAGCTTTTCGTTGTTATCCAGTCAGCAGAAAGACAATACATGATCACAATCGAGCCATTTACAGTGTATAGATGCATGAAAAGGGAATAGCGTTCAGTGCAAGGTGAAGCCAGCAAAGACCGATCAAGGATAGTCCGAGGGTCACCAATGAGGAAGATAGTAATTCAGGACTGCATGTCCATATCATATCTGGGATTAACTTGCACTCCAGTAATAATAGCATAGACCTTCTGAGTAATTTTGATTTACAGATAATTTTATCAGCTTAACAAAAACATTTGCTTAATTTCCAAGTAAATAGCCTGAAAAGCCAGTTGTAACTGTAACTCGTAACCAGTTTTACCACTGAGGGTTCAGTAGATCTGCATTCAGGTTTTTGAGATTTTATTTTCAGCGCAAGCAGCAAAGATATCTACTGAAATCATTGCTTTGTTTAACAAATGTAATTGATTCATGAAATCTAATTTGCTCAATGACCAGTCGGAGATTTAATTCAGTTGTAATCTGCTTCATTTGTAGTGTTAGGCGGAGTATTGAATTTACTTTCGAGACAATTCCCCCACTGTGAGAAATGAGCATATTATTTAGTGTAAAATTGATAACATCAAAATGTTTTGCAACATACTGCTTGAACTATGGCACTTTGAAGGAACCGAAGGAGACTAATTATGGGGATTGAACAAGTGTAAATGGAACAATCTGAGGCCACACCATAGACATGGTAATGTTGCTGCCTTACAGAGCAAGAGGACTGGAATCGATCCTGACTACGGGTGCTATTTGTATGTAGTTTTGTACGTTCTCCCCGTGACCACGTGGGTTTTCCCCAGATGCTCTGGTTTCCTTCCACAAGACGTAGAGGTTTGTAGGTTAATTGGCGCACATTAACTCCAGCCTCTCAGCCAGCCTTGATCCATTGCTGTTTGTTTACCGTCGTAACATGCCACAGCAGACACCAACTCCCTGGTGCTAAACTCATCATGGCAGCACCTAGGCACCAAGGACTTCTACTTTAGAATCATATTTATCAACTATAGCTCTGCCTTCGACACCATAATCCCTTCCAAACTCATCTCCAAACTCCTGGACCTAGCAACCAGCTCCCCCCTCTGCCACTGGATCCTCGACTTTCTCGCCCACAGACTACAGTCAGCGAGGATAGATGTCAACACCTCCTCCACAGTAAAGGGCCTGTCCCACTTGGGCATCTTTTGGCACTTCACTGCCTACGCCACTACGTCTCACCACGCTCCATGCGCGCGTAACGTGTGCATCACAACGTAAATTATGTCGCGTAATTGACGCGCAAATAACACCCAAGTGGGACAGGTCCTTTACTCTCAACACGGGTGCCCCACAAGGATGTGTTCTTCGTCCTCTCCCTATCCTCTCATGACGTTGTGGCCAAAAATCGTCTCTAATTCCATCTACAAGGTTGCAGACGGCACCAATGTGGTGGACGAGATCGTAAACAATGACGAGAAAGACTGCAGGAAGGAAAAAGATAACTTACTAACATGGTGGTGGGACAACAACCTCACCCTCAATATCAGCAAAATGAAGGAGCTAGTTATTGACATTAGGAAGCGTGGTCCCTTCATAACCTACAGTAGTGTCTGAATCACCTCCACCCCATTTTGAACATTAGACTTTGGGCATGGAACTGATGCACTACAATACTGCAAAATATATTCTGCACTCTGTATCTTCCTCTTTGATCTATCTATTATACCTTCCTCTTTGCCCTATCTATTGTACTTGGGTTTGACTTCATTATATTTATGAATAGTATATCTGATCTGCAAAACAAAGGTTTTCACTGTACCTTGACAAAAATAAATATGTCAAGTCAGGTCAAAACAAGTTTATTGACATATGCACAAGTATGTGGAGGTTGAGGTATAATGAAAATTTAATTTGTCTGCTTTCTCATCAATCATTTTAATTTTAATGACCTTATGTCTTTAAAATAACCAGTTTAGGGATTCCATACAAACATTGCTCCCTTCCAGAAAAATATTTGTTTTCAATTAAGTATTTATAACAATTGTGTGCTGTACAATCATACACATAGAAAGATAGAAAAATAGATGCAGGAGTAGGCCATTCAGCCCTTCGAGCCAGCACCGCCATTCAATATGAGCATGGCTGACCATCTAAAATCTGTACCCCGTTCCTACTTTCCCTAAGAGCTAAAGTAACTCTCTCTTGAATACATCCAATAAATTGGCCTCCACTGCCTTCTGTGGCAGAGAATTCCACAGATTCACAACTCTCTGGGTGAATTTACTTTTTTCCTAATCTCAGTCCTAAATGACCTACCCCTTATTCTTAAACTGTGACCCCTGGTTCTGGACTCCCCCAACATCGGGAACATTTTCCCTGCATTCAGCCTGTCCAATCCTTTGAGAATTTTAAATGTTTCTATAAGTTTACCTCTCATCCTTCTAAATTGCTGCGAATACAAGCTGAACCGACCCATTCTTTCATCATATGTCAGTCCCGCCAACCCAGGAATTAACCAGGTGAACCTACGCTGCACTCCCTCAATAGCAAGAATGTCCTTCCTCAAATTAGGAGACCAAAATTGCACACAATACTCCAGGTGCAGTCTCACCAGGGCCCTGTACAACTGTAGTTGGACCTCCTTGTTCAGCATCATGGTCTCTCAGATAGTTTGTGCATTACTTTTATCCTTTAACCCTCTCGAACAATAGTATGTTAGTTACCTGTCCAAGATGCATTCAAGCTCAGTTGATCTACGATACAGGCCCTTAATATGCATGCAGTGCATCAGTAAATTGAGATTGCACACTGGGCGAGAATTTAAACTTGAATGATAGAAATAAGGAACTGCAGAGGGTGGTTTACAAATAAAGTACTGGAGCAACTCAGCGGGCCAGGTAGCATCTCTGGAGAATATAGATAGGTGGTGTTTCGGGTCGAAACCCTTCTTCAGACTGATCATAGAGGTTGGAAAGAAATCTGGAAAAGTGCAAGTGTAGACTCAGTGACCGTTTCACTGAACACCGATGCTCGGTCCACCAAGACCTGCTGGACCTCCAGGTTGCGAATCATTTTAAATCCTTTATCCACGTTCTGTCCAGACCATTCCATCCTGAGACCCCTCCATTGCCAGAGGGAGGCTACGTGCAAACTGAAGGAATGACCTTCCATATGGTGTTACGACTCCCGAATGCAGGTACTTCAGAGTCGAGTAACATAATTCAAAAAACCAGGTTCAAGTTCAAAAATAGTTTTAATTTTTCAATGGAACACAAAACCCAAACCTGATTTAAACAACCCAGTCAGGGATATGGATGGACTAACAAACAATTTAACAATGCTCCAGCCAGTCACGTAATGGACCGTCGAACCAGAGACTCTAAAACCTGCCTTAAGAGATATAACCCTGAAACAAAATACCCGAAAACACTAAGGTCAGCCCTTATCCGTCCCAATTCAATATTTGTTAACAAGTAATGGTGAAAGTACACAAAGTTCTATGCCATGTGGCCAGGCCTTCCTCAGCTCACACCAGCAGGCTGCTCACAAGTCAGGGTCGACGAAGAAGAGAGAGAATCTTGGGAAACTCTGGTATTTAAGATTCAGATGAGTCACCCGTCACCTGACTCAGCTTGGCCAATCGGGTACAGGAGCCTTTAGCCCCTTGATTCCAGACTCACAGCCACGAGGCCTGTACTCGGGAGAGAAACAGAGAAAGGTAAGTATATAGCATTCACCAGGGGGGGGGGAAGCACGTAACAATGGTATGTTAGCTTTCATACCAAAAGGATTTGAGTATAGGAGCAGGGAGGTTCTACTGCAGTTGTACAGGGTGTTGGTGAAACCACACCTGGAGTATTGTGTACAGTTTTGGGCTCCAAGTCTGTGGAAAGACATTCTTGCCATAGAGGGAGTACAGAGAAGGTTCACCAGACTGATTCCTGGGATGTCAGGACTTTCATATGAAGAAAGTGGGTAGACTCAGCTTGTACTCGCTAGAATTTAGAAGATTGAGGGGGGATCTTATAGAAACTTAAAACATTCATAAGGGGTTGTTCCCGATGTTGGGGAAGTTCAGGACAAGGGGTCACAGTTTAAGGATAAAGGGGAAATCCTTTAGGATCGAGATGAGAAAAACATTTTTCACACAGAGAGTGGTGAATCTCTGGAATTCTCTGCCACAGAAGGTAGTTGATTGGCTTTATTTAAGAGGGAGCTAGATGTGGCCCTTGTGGCTAAAAGGATCAGGGGGTATGGAGAGAAGGCAGGTACGGGATACTGAGTTGGATGATCAGCCATGATCATATTGAATGGCGGTGCAGGTTCGAAGGGCTGAATGACCTACTCCTGCACCTATTTCCTATGTTTCTACGTTTCTATGTTTCTATACTCGAGTAGTTTATAACCCATCGGTATGAATATTGAATTCTCCAATTTTCGGTAATGACATAACCCACCCCCTCTCCCTTCTTTCCCCATATAGCCCCTCCCCTTATTTTACCCCCTCTGTCACAACTGGGCTCGCACCTATTTCTCCTCCTCCACCAACATTCCTGCAACTGCTATCACAAGTCACAACTCTTCAATCTTTTTGCCTCACACATTCGGCCTTTTCACCTCTGGCCGTTGCCCAACCATTTGTCTAACCTAAAGCAAATCCTCCTCACCTGTATCAACCCACTACCTACCAGGCTTTGTCCTGCCCCTTCTCTCTTCCACCTTTCTTCCCCTACTCCAGCCTAAACAGTCTGAAGAAGGGTCGTGACCCAGAATGACACCTATCCATGTTCTCCAGAGATGCCGCCTGACCAGCTGAGTTAATCCAACAGTTTGAAACTTACAATGTAATTGTTGCAATAAATGAAAATAGCTTTTAGGTATTTAATTTTAGTTTAATTTAGAAATGCAATGTGGAAACAGGCCCCTTGGTCCACTGAGCTGACCAGCGATGCCCGAACCCTAGCACTATCCTACACACTGGGAACAATTTACAAACTTTACCAAAGCTAATTAACCTGCAAACCTGTAAGTCTTTGGAGTTTTCGAGGAAACTGGAACACCCTGGAGAAAACCCACGCAGGTCATGGGGGGAACGTACAAACTCCGTACAGATGGAACCCATGGTCAGGATCGAACCAGGGTCTCTTGCGCTGTAAGGCAGCAACTCTACCGCTGTGCCACCGTGCCGTACCAGACATATTTTGTTCAGGTTGATGGGGCGCCATCAGAATATTTCTACCATTCCTCTTAGGGGAAGGAGTGCCACAACTGGTGGCCGGCTCAGACTAAACGTGAAGTGCTGCCAGTAACTTGTTACACAATGGTTGTGAAATCGGAGCTGATGTAACATTCAGTTAAATTGGGCAGGCTAGGATTAGCTTCTTTGCTTCACTTCCCAATTCCTACAGGGTTGATGAAATTTGGTAATCTCTTGCAGTGTTTCTAACAAGAGCCAGTAGAACCCAGACACTCAGGGTGCAACCATAGTTTTGCTGCCTTACAGCGCCAAAGACCCAGGTCCGATCCTGACTACGGGTGCTTGTCTGTACAGAGTTTGTACCTTCTCCCCGTGACCTGCGTTGGTTTTCTCCGGGTGCATCCCGGTTTCCTCCCACACTCCAAAGATGTACAGGTTTGTAGGTTAATTGGCTTTGGTAAATTGTCCCCAGTGTGTAGGATAGTGTTTATGTGTGAAGATTGCTGGTCGGCACGGACTCAGTGGGTCGAAGGGCCTGTTTCCGCACCATATCTCTAAAGTAAAACGAAACAAAACTAAAACTAAACCAAACTAAACCAATGGATTCAGAAGAGTGCGGGGTGATTGCAAGTGGGCGTGGACATCGTGATGGGCCAAAGGTCCTGTTTCCGCACTGCAGGTCTAAACTACACTAAACTAAACCATTAGAGTCTTGGTCCCAATCTTTTGCCTTGTAGGTCTTTAGGGCAGTGCAATTGTGCAGCTGGTTGAGCTGCTGGCTCACAGCGTCACAGATGCTGAAGAACGGTCCTGACCTGAAACGTCACCTATCCCATGTCCTCCAGAGATGCTGCCTGACCCGTAGATGTACTCCAGGGTTCCAGCAGTTTCTTTGGTCTATGAAAGGTTTGATGGAATTGGACAAACTCACTTCTCCATCTCTGGAAAGAGCAATCTTTGGATTCACAGTTAGTTAGAATGAGTAGTATATCTGAAGTAATTTAAGCCATAACGTCCCTGAGGGCGGTAGAGTTACTGCCTTACAGCACCAGAGAGCTGGAGTTCAATACTAACTACGGGTGCTGTCTGTATGGAGTTTGCACGTTCTTCATGTGGTTTTCTCTATCCTCCTCCCACATTCCAAAAACGTGCAGGTTTCTTAGTTAATTGGTCTTCGTAAAATTCCCCCCAGTGTGTTGTATACTGGACTTGCTGGGCCGAAGGGCCTGTTTCCACAGTGTATCTCTAAAGTAAACTAAACTGAACTAAATCCCATGCACATGAACTTCCCTTTCATTGACCTGTGTAATAACTGAGTGGAGAGATGAGGCAAGGCTCTGATGTAACCACTGGAACTTAACCGAAGCAATTCTCTCTCAATCTCTTCACAACTGATTCACACTCAGTGCTTGCTCCTGTGCTAACAGGGCTGATACCTGAGTCAATTACATCATTTCTAATTGGCCTCCCACTTACATTCCTTCATGTAATTGAGTTATCATAACAATGACATCTCTCGTAAATATCAAGTGATTCAAGCATCATGAGTGTTTTATTGCCAATTTCTTACTTGCTGCAGCACAACAGAATATAATACTCTGTAGTACTCTGTAAACAATATAATAAGTAGAAAAAGAGTGCATATATATATATATATATATATATATATATTAACTTTTTTTCTCTGTTGCCAGCCGGGCAACCTTGGCAGCTTTTTAGGTTGCCAAATGACAGTTTAGGTGGTCATTTAAGACGGTTTGCATGAAGCGTGTGATAATGTGCTTGGATGAAGTGCATAATTACCAGTTGGAATTATGCTCAATGAAGCATTCACATATTATGTTCAAGAAGGAACTGCAGATGCTGGAAAATCGAAGGTAGACAAAAGTGCTGGAGAAACTCAGCAGGTGCAGCAGCATCTATGGAACAAAGGAAATGGGCAACGTTTCAGGCCAAAACCCATCAGTCTGAAGAAGGGTTTTGGCCCGAAATGTTGCCCATTTCCTTCGCTCCATAGATGCTGCCGCATCCGCTGAGTTTCTCCAGCACTTTTGTCTAAATTCACATATTATTTCTGCTTCAAATAAAGTCACAAACTAAACATATTCACCAATCAAGACATTGATATATCCTCATTACTTGCAAGGATGTATTTAATATATATGAAGCAGAGCCTTACACTCAGCTTGAAACTATTTAAATGGTAGGAATGTGGAATTTGGAAGTTCTCATTCTTTATATAAGGCTGCCTTGTGCCTTATGTTTCTCGGGCAGCTAAGGTTCGGTGGGTCGATCTATCATAGCGAGAAAGATCAAATATATCATCTTTAGACTGTCAAATATATCATCTCTGAAGATACAGTGTGGAAACAGTCCATTCGGTCCACCGAGTCCCTGCTGACCAGTGATTACCCTGTACACTAGCACTACCCTACACATTATGGACAATTTACCAAAGCCAATTAACCCACAAACCCGCACGTCTTTGAGATGTGGGAGGAAACCGGAGATCCCAGAGGAAATCCACATGGTTGTAGGGAGAACGTTCAAACTCCACACGTCTGAAGAGCAGCATCTATGTTTGCATATGCTTAGTGCATGCATATCGAACACACTGCCTGGTAATACTCTGCATATTGTTCAAAGGTTGTGCTTTGAATATCAAGCAGGTGTTTCCAAAAGCTTAATGCAAATTCAAAACACAAGGAACCTTTCTCTGTGGGACAAGTAGGGTCCTGTTCATGGATGGAATGCAAGTCCTTTGGCAATAAGATTTGAACACAGAGCTAATGTTGGCTACCATAGAGTTTGCCATTTGTTTTAATCTTGTTCCTAGCTTTCAGCGTTTCATCAGAAACACAACTTGTTAATGAGATGACTTTCACCACCTAGAAATTAGCTAGTTTATAGATACAGCACGGAAACAGGCCCTTCGGCCCACCGGGTCCGTGCCGACCAGCGATCCCCGCACACTAACACTACCCTACACACACTAGGGACAATTTACATTTATACCAAGGCGATTAACCTACAAATCTGTACGCCTTTGGAGTGTGGGAGGAAACCAAAGAACTCGCGGAAACCCACGCATAGAATATGTACACGGGGAGAACGAGCAAACTCCGTACAGACGGCACCCGTAGTCATGATCAAACCTGGGTCTCTGGTGCTGTGAGGCATTGCATCACCATGCTCTCTTGTCATTGGACCTGACCTGACCTATTTGAATATCATTTTACCAATATTTACAGATCAAATATGCAGAGTTCACTTTGTTATGAGGACAATTCCTGGTCGTTAATGTAGAAGTTACAGTCGCAGAGCAAAATGTTATTGATACTTCAATAAGGGTCCATATTTTTATTTTTCACTTTGGCATCTAACATCGACGGCATATGCATATGTATACCAGTTGGAGTATGTCAATTCTGGCGCAAGCGATGAAGGAATTCTATTATCTTACTGTGCATGTTATGGCTGACCATAGATAGTACATAATGGAGGCCATTCCTGGAATCCTGCCAGTAGTTAAGACGTCTTCACACTTCGGCAGTTCCCACCGCCAACTATAAGAGAACCACCATGGCAAGCCAAAGGATTGTAATTGTGTATTCACTATCCATCCGCAACATGGTCACCTAGCGGCACAGTGGCGCAGTGGTAGAGTTGCTGCTTTATGGCGCAAGAGGATCGAGACCCAGGTGCAGAGACCCAGGTTCGATCCTGACTACGGGTGTTGTCTGTGTGGAATTTATACGTTCTCCTGTGACATGCGTGGGTTTTCTCCGGGTGCTTCGGCTTCCTCCCACGCTCCAGAGGCGTACAGATTTGGCTTGGTAAAATTGTAAATTGTCCTTGGTGTGCGTGGGATAGTGTTAGTGTGCGGGGATCGCTGGTGAGTGTTGGAATAAGTGGGCCAAAGGGCCTGTTTCCGCGCTGGATCTCTAAACTAAGGCCCAACCATGGACTGTTTACCCTCCTACCATCCGGGAGGCGCTACAGGTCTCTCCGTTGCCGAACCAGCAGGTCGAGGAACAGCTTCTTTCCGGCGGCTGTCACTCTACTAAACAACGTACCTCGGTGACTGCCAATCACCACCCCCCCCCCCCGGACACTTATTATTATCTATTCAAATCGTTTGCTATGTCGCTCTTCCAGGGAGATGCTAAATGCATTTTGTTGTCTCTGTACTGTACACTGACAATGACAATTAAAATTGAATCTGAATCTGAATCTGAATCTGAACTAAACTAAACTGAACAGAAATGGTCAACAGCTGCAGGGTACAAGCCGAACATACAGGTAGCATGCAGGAGTTTAAACCTATAGTGCCACACAATATGTGGAACTGCAGCCTGTTGGGATGCAGAGACATGTTTTTTTTTCAACTGCTGTGGCAGTTCCAAGGGAAACCTGCAAAACCCCACAACACACATCAAGATCTTTGCTGCACAAACTGGATATGAGGGTGAACTTTCCCCACCAACAGCATGGTGAGCAGGTGAACAGAACAAGGCAGGAAGCAACTTAGCCAGTCTGTTTCTGTCTGGATTCATATAAAGTAACCATAAACAATAACCACAGCAGCCCTGATTCCCCAGTCAACCGCAGTCCCCACCTCCCCATGCATCAGTTACCATCTCAACATCTGAGTTTTCATTTTAATTTTAGAGACACAGTAGCGGCACAGGGGGTGCATCTCAGGGCGACAAGGTAGTGCAGAGGTACGTTGCTGCCTCACAGTGCCAGAGACCCGGGTGCTGTCTGTACAGAGGTTGCATGTTCTACCTGTGACCGCGTGGGTTTTCTCCGGGTGCTCCAGTTTCCTCCCACCTTCCAAAGGCGTGCAAGTTTATAGTTTAATTGGCTTCTGTAAAATTGCCCATTGTGTGTAGGATGCGATACTGGGATAACATAGAACTAATGTATGGGTGATCATTGGTGTGCCTGGTGGGCTAAAGGGCCTGTTTCCATACAGTATCTCTCAACTAAACTGAAAGAAACAGCATGGAAACAAGCAGTGAGTCCAATTATCACCCGTTCACACTAGTTCTGTGATATTTCACTTTCTCATCCACTCCCTACACACTGGGGGAAGTTGACAGAGGTCAATTAACCAACAAACCCTCAGGACGTTGGGATGTGTGAGGAAATCGGAGTATCCTGGAGGAAACCCACAAGGTCACATGGAGAACGTGCAAATTCCATATTGCAGGGGTTGGCAACGAATGTGGGCGAAACGCGAAATCATCCGGCCTGCAGACGGATTTTTTTCCCCGTAATCATCCGGCCCGCCGGAGCGCCGAGCATGGCCGAGCGCCGAGCTCTGGCTGAACCACATCCTGCGCAAAGACACCAGCATGGCCGCGCACCTTCTGTGAACATCTTTAAGAAAGAACTGCAGATGCTGGAAAAATCAAAGGTAGACAAAAAATGCTGGAGAGACGCAGCGGGTGAGACATGCAATGATTGCATGAGGCTGCCTCACCCGCTGAGTTTCTCCAGCATTTTTCTCAACCTTATGTGAACATGTGATTTGATGCCTACCATCCAGGGCGGGATGGGTGCGGGATCCATGTGTACACGTGATGGATGTGGCCCGCCATCCGCTCACAGGCATGCGTCCTGGCCCCTATGCAGAACAAGCTTGCCGACCCCTGCCATATAGTCAGCACCTGAGATCAGGATCAAACCCAGGATCTGGTGCTGTGTGACTGTAACTCTACCAGCTGTTCCACTGTGCTGCCCTCAGTTACAGTAAATAAATGCCAAACTAAATAAATGAGTTCATACTGTTTTGCATATAAAGGTGAATCATTGTTTAGATTAGTTTAGATATCCAACACGGAAACGGGCCATTTGGCCCAACGAGTTCATGCCGACAAGCGATCCCCGCATACTAGCACTATCCTACACTTTAGGGACAATTTACAATCTTTACCAAAGCCAATTAACTGACAAACCTCTACATCTTTGGAGTGTGGGAGGAGACTAAAGAACCCGTGGAAAACCCATGCGATTATGGGGGGAACGTACAAACTCCATACAGACAGCACCGTAAACTCGGGTCCCTGGTGCTGTAAGGCAGCAGCTCCACCACTGCGCCACCGTGCCGCCCCTTACTCGATAAACCGTACTCATTCCCTTTTAAGCCTGTTTATCTTAGCCCTTGCCTGCCAATTCTATATAAAAGACAGCCAGCTTCATCACAGACCCATGCCGCCTGTCCATACACTCACTTCACTCCTGCCATTGGGAAGAAGTTATAGGTGCATGAAAACTGTTATGTCGAGGTTAAGGAACAGCTTCATCCCTGTATCCATCAGGTTATTAAACACTGCAACTTCCAAATAACCTCTGAACTACATAGACTTTATGTGTGTGTGGGGGGGGGGGGGGGAGGGGGGGGAGGGGGGGTGGGGAGATGGTGCTACTGGATGGTGGACGGATGCAGACTTGCCTTGGAAGAGGTTGGACATAGCTGGTAGCTTGACCTTGAATGGCCTGCATGACAGCTGCCTGGGCATCCATTACAACAACCCGATGCATGTTAGCTGCGACTGGTGTATTGGAGTGAGACACTGAGCCTCGGATGCTGCATCGTGTCTACATACATACACACATACATAAAACAAACAACAATAGAACATAAAGACAAAACCAAGCCACCCCCCCTCCACAATCGAAGGGTCTTGATCCGAAACGTCACCCATTCCTTCACTCCAGCGATGCTGCCTGTCCTGCTGAGTTACTCCAGCATCTTGTGTCTATGGTGTCTAGTCTTGATGATGCCTAGCCATGGGCAGTGTTGGCAAGCATCTAAAATTCTTCAGCTGATCAAGTTGCGTGAAGCTAAGCGCTGCCAGTAAATTTATATTTATACATTACAAACCCACATCGATTTTTGGTGTTATCAAATGTCGCCTTCACATGCAAATGATACCTTCAACTTGGTTGACCAGTGCATGAGTAATAGATTTCTAGTCCCATCTTGGTTGACACTATAAGTTAAGACTGTTGGTGGTTTGGATTCTGATGAAACATGTGGTCAAAGCGACATGTTGCAAAATTAACAGAAACACTTTAAAGGCTGTCCATCTTACAGTGGTTTGCATGAAAGGAAAGCAATGCTTATTTCTTGACAACCCTATCTATTTAAATGTTGTTTTACATAATGCTTAAAAAAAAAGCGATATCATTCGCAAGAGATATTATTCGCCAGAACTCGTGCAGGAAATTATTTGCAAGGCTGGCTATAAGGAGGTAAGAAATAGCAGTGAAAATGTCAATAACTACTTGGCAAAACAGACTAGTACGTTCACTTTACACCACTTGCTCATTTCCTTGGTCTAAAGTCCAGCCAATGTTAACTATGGCAGTGAATTAGGTACATCGGCAAGAAACCAACATCACTAGTGAGTAACATCAGTAAAAACCAGCAAACGTCCACAAACGCGTTCATAAGTTCTAGGAGCAGAATGAGGCCGTTCAGCCCATCAAGACTACCCTGCCATTCAAACATGGCTGATCTATTGTTCTCTCTCAACCCCATTTCTCCTGCCTTCTCCCGTTAGCCCCTGACACCTTTACTAATCAAAATTCTATCAATCACTGCCTCAAATATATCCATTGACCTGGCCTGGTCCGTGGCTATGAATTCCACAGCTTCACCTCGCACTAACTAAAGAGATTCTTTCTCATCTCCTTTGTAAAGATACGTCCTTTTATTCTGTATCAAGATTTTCAAGGTCAGATAGGGGCAAGGCCCACCTCGGTGTGATGCTGATGTGTGAATGATTATGCCAACAGCAGTCAAGGTCTTCAGAGTGAATATTAAAAACCTGCTGCACTGTGGCACCCACTAGTAGAGATTCTTCCTCACCGTGCCAGAGACCCGGGGACGGTCCTGACCTTGGTATTGTATTGTATTGTATTCAAATTTATTGTCATTGTCTCAATTTGAGACAACAAAATGAATTTCCGTTACAGGCAGTATCATAAAAAAAATCACAAAAATCACAAAAAAATAAAATTGAACTCTCTAGAATTTAGAAGATTGAGAGGGGATCTTATAGAAACTTACAAAATTATTAAGGGGTTGGACAGGCTAGATGCAGGAAGATTGTTCCCGATGTTAGGGAAGTCCAGGACAAGGGGTCACAGCTTAAGGATAAAGGGGAAATCCTTTAAAACCGAGATGAGAAGAACTTTTTTCACGCAGAGAGTGGTGAATCACTGGAACTCTCTGCCACAGAGGGTAGTTGAGGCCAGTTCATTGGCTATATTTAAGAGGGAGTTAGATGTGGCCCTTGTGGCTAAGGGGATCAGGGGGTATGGAGAGAAGGCAGGTACGGGATACTGAGTTGGATGATCAGCCGTGATCATATTGAATGGCGGTGCAGGCTCGAAGGGCCGAATGGCCTACTCCTGCACCTAATTTCTATGTTTCTATGTTTCTATGAAATTGAATTAAAAAAAAGCACAAACACAGAAAGTCCACGACACAACATAACATAAATGGCACCAACGTGAGGATGGCACCAGCCAGCCTCCCCTCCGTGTTGACAAATCCTTCCAAGCATATTTCCTTGGCCCAATGTTAGGCTTAACACAGCCGACAACCCCGACGGTAAGCATTAATCTCACAGCGGCCCGTACTCCTGATCAGCCCGCCTCCCGCTGCCGGAGTCTGCAGCTCCTGAGTCCGCAGGCCGAGCCGGGCAGAGTCGCAGGACCCCGCGCTGTCCATCAGCGCCGCCCGCGTGGGAGCTCCGCAAACCGCAGCTCCCTGATGTCGGTGCAGCCCAGCACTGGCCCAGACGGCGAGTGGCATCGCCAGCCCCGCGATGTCCAGCGCTGTCCTGCCGCTGCTGGAGCTCCGGTCGATCCCGGCAGGAAAGGCCGCGCCAATCCAGGTAGGTAGGCCGCTGTGGGGGGAGGGGGGGGCGAGGACGCGCGACTTTGAAGGAAGCGGCTGAAGGACTATCCCCCGCACCGTGCCCTCTATACATAAAGCCATTAAAAAAACCAAAAAGAACACACTTATACATAACTAAAATAAACTGATACCTGGCTGTAGGTGGAGGCTGCTGGCACCAGCACCAGCGGAAGTACAACACTTGGGTGCTGTATGTGTGGAGTTTGCATGTTCTCCCTGTGACCACGTGGGTTTCCTCCCACATCCCACAGGTGCGCGATTTTGTTGGTTAATTAGCTGTTGCAAATTGCCCCTGGTGCTAGGGAATGGATGCAAAAATGGGAAAACAGAGAACAAGTGTAATTGATGGTGGGTGTGAACTCAATGGGCTGAAGGGTCTGTTTCCCTGCTGTACCTTTCAATCAATGCATGAATCAATCAATTAACTCCTCCCTCAGTGTACAATCAATGTCAAAATATACCATCTTTGTTGACAAATCAGATATTTCCTTAATTACTTAACACAGCACAAATAAATTAATCTCACAATGTACTCATATATTATACCTTTGACTTAGTCATGGAGTGATACAGCGTGGAAACAGAACCTTCAGCCCAAATGGCCCACAGTGGCCAACATGTCCCAGCTACCGTAGTCCCACCTGACTTAATAGATTAATTCATTTGAAACGTCTTGCATTTTATGTCATATTTGTATTCTGCAATACTTCTAGCAATGGTATCTTTCCTTCCACTGACTCCAATTCTGATGCCTTTGAAAAAAAACGTGTATTGACTTGTTCCCAACTGGGTGATTATAACATTTTAATTCATTATTGCAATATTCAGAATATGATTGTAACCATGCCTTTGACCTTGACCCAGAATCAGAATATGACATGTAACCATGCGACTGAGCCGAAAGTGGGCCCGGACCCATGTGACATGGGGCAAGATTTCAGGGAGCATCTGACGATGGCCGATTTCCTCGCGTGAATTCTAAAAGATATAAGTTTGAGTTCAGTTCAAGTTCAGATTATTGTCACGTGTACTGAGGTACAGTGAAAAGCTTGTGTTGCGTGCTAACCAGTCTGCAGGGGTGGAAGATTGCAACCTTCACGTGGTCCGTCCCGTTTTGACTAATGCAATCAACGCGGCGTGCACAGTCAAATAAGATCAAATAGAACAAGTTGTCCTACAACTTTAGGCTGTGCACGCCATACGCAAGAAGAAGACCAGTCTGCGGAAAAACAATACACGATTACCATTGAGCCATTCAGAGTGTATAGGGATTTGAAAGAGGGGTGTAATTGCAGATCCACACCTGTGACTTGCACACAAAGAATCGCCTGGCCTGGCCACCATCTTGGATCACTTTGACATAATGAGAACAGCACCATCCTGAGCACTCATGAGATAGGACAAAAGGTGGCTTGCACATAGAACCATTTAGTTTAGTTTAGTTTAGCAGACATACATGATTACCATCGAGCCATTCACAGTGTACAGATACATGATAAAGTGAATAAGATGTCAGGGGTTATGGGGAGAAGGCAGGAGAATGGGGTTGAGAGGGAAAGATGGATCAGCCATGATTAAATGGCGGAGTAAATGTGATGGGCCGAATGGCCTAATTCTGCTCCCATAACTTATGAATAATGTTTAGTGTAATATCAATTCCAGTAAAGTCCATCGTCAGAGGGTATCCATTTGGCCAAATATTCAGAGTGGCACGAAATAACCTAGTTGTCTATTGTTGAGTATCACTCCAAAGAAAATAGACCATTTGATTGAATTTTCAAGCAAGGAATCTTTATCAGTTGCTTTTTCATTATGAAGCATGAGCTAATGGAGACTACTTTATATCCATATCTAGTTTCAATGAAGTATGCATTCTATGCAAATATGAGGCCTACTATCTTCCATTGCTTGTGAGCGCAGTATAAACACCAAACCGTCATGTGTAGCCATGGCAACAGATCCACTTTGCACAATCTCCTGTTTATGTTCTTTTTCAGTCAAGAACTTTTGGTCTTTCCAAGTCATGTGGTATAAAACTGAGCATTACACATGGAACAGGCTGACCTGTCATTGACCTCCACGTTACAAAAGGTTAGACATGAGCATTGCTTGCCAAGACTCTAAAGAATCAAAAGAATTTTCATACCATTATTTTTATTACAGACAGAAAGTATATTTATTTTATCTAAACTATGTCTTCTGGAAAAATTGAACGAGAAGACCTCCAATTAATATTTTTCATTCGGGCTAACTACCAGCCACGGCAAATTAACTCTTTATTATCTTTATCAAAAATAAATTATATTATTTGTGGAGCGGGTGGCGGTTTGAAGGGCTCTACATGTTAAACATCTACGCAGGAAAACCACTCTGCTTTGGGTGAAACCCAAAGTGCTAGAGGAACTGAACGGGTCAGGCAGCGACTACTTTCGGGAAAATTGGACAACTAGTTGATCCACTACGACCTACTACGACTAAACCTACGAGTAAAAAAGTATCGATTTTTTCCATGGCGACCTATTTTTACCTGCGGGCATTTTTCAGCATGTTGAAAAATACGCCGCGACCTAGCTGAGGCCTCGAGTACACGGAGACTACTCTCGAGCATGAAGGAGAATTACAAAGACTTCCTACGACCTCGTGTCGACCATGCTGCGAGTATGAATCGAGGGCAAATTCGCCAGAACTCGCGGATTAGGTCGCCCAAGTGGGACAGGCCCCTTTAAGCACTTGTCATCTATAATATGATACCAGAGGCTGCATTATGTTAGCTGCAATGTTTGAGAATATTCAGTTCTATTGCAATCTTTTGGCATCAAGGATGAACTATATAAGTGCTATTGTGCTGGGAATAGTAGCACAAGTTCCTGACTACAGATCATTCATATTTGCAATAATATCAAGTGATTGCAAGCATATTTGTATTCACAGCGAAAGCAGGAAAGCCCCCAAAAAACTAGCACTGCTGATGCTGTGGAATATTCACTTCCAGATTTAAACACTGCTGCATGCGAGTTTAGTTTAGTTTAGTTTAGTTTAGAGATACAGAGCGGAAACAGGCCCTTTTGTAGTGTGGGAAACCAGAGCACCCGGAGAAAACCCATGCAGGTTATGGGGAGAAAGTACAAATTCCATTCAGACAGCAGCCGTGGTCAGGATCGATAATGGGTCTCCAGTGCTGTAAGCGCTGCAAGGCAGCAAATCTGCCGCTGCTCCACCATACAAATTGTACGGTTGTGAATGCAACAAAACGTGTGTGAAATTTCTGAAGAGAAATGTGTACTCCACCATTGCACTGTAGGGTGTAAACATCCATTCCTGAGTCGCACAGTTACTTTTGTTTATTTTGCAATGCAGATCCCAGTTAGGGTTGCCAACTTTCTCACTCCCAAATAAGAGAAAAAAGATCAAAATAAGGGACAGATTCCCAACGGCAATTTGTTGACCGAATCGGCCGTGGCTGGGTGAATGATGAGTTGGCCAGGGTGCTGGACTGCACACAAAGCCCAGCCGGTGGGTCAGCTGAGTAGTTTTGGCCTGCACGACGTCATGTGCAAAGTCCGGCACCCCATCCAACTCATGAACCGATGATTGGCCATGAGAAGGAGGGGTGGTGGAGTCGGCAGTAAGTCAAGGTCTGAAGGTCGGACAGCTGGCCGGGCTGCCGACCGACGGGGCCACGGGCGAGGCGCTGCTGCTGCACTCCATGGGCTGCACTACGTCGGGACGGGTGAGGCGGGGCCGGACGCTGCGCTCTGACCCGACAGTTCCCTCGACCCGAGTAGTAGCGGTCAAATACGGGACAAGGGCGGTCCCGTATGGGACAAACAAATTTAGCCCAATATACAGGATGTCCCGGCTTATACGGGACGTTTGACAACCCTAATCCTAGTACAATAGCACTTATATAGTTCATAAGTTAATCGTTCGTAAGATTTGGAGCAGAATTCGGCCATCCGTCCCATCATCTATCCGCCAATCAATCATGGCTGATCTATCGTCCCCTCTTAAACGCATTCTCCTGCCTTCTCCCCATTAGCCCTGACACCCGTACTAATCACGAATCTGTCAATCTCCTCCTTAAAAATAATCCATTGACCTGGCCTCTCAGCCGTCTGCGGCAATGAATTCCACAGATTCACCACCCTCTGACTAAAGAAATGTCCTCCTCATCTCCTTTGGAAAGTCACGTCCCTTTATTTTGAGGCTATGGGTTCCAGTGCTATACTCTCCCACTAGTGGAAACGTGCTCTCCCCATCCACTCTATCCAGGCCTTTCACTATTTGATGATATCAGTTGCCTTCTTGAAACATAGAAACATAGAAAATAGGTGCAGGAGTAGGCCATTCGGCCCTTCGAGCCTGCACCGCCATTCAATATGATCATGGCTGATCATCCAACTCAGTATCCTGTACCTGCCTTCTCTCCATAACCCCTGATCCCTTTAGCCACAAGGGCCACATCTAACTCCCTCTTAAATATAGTCAATGAACTGGCCTTAACTATCTTCTGTGGCAGAGAATTCCAGAGATTCACCACTCTCTGTGTGAAAAATGTTTTCCTCATCTCGGTCCTAAAAGATTTCCCCCTTATCCGTAAACTGTGGCCCCTTGTTCTGGACTTCCCCAACATCGGGAACAATCTTCCTGCATCTAGCCTGTCCAACCCCTTAAGAATTTTGTAAGTTTCTATAAGATCCCCCATCAATCTTCTAAATTCTAGCGAGTACAAACCAAGTCTATCCAGTCTTTCTTCATATGAGGCCATGCTTCCTGCAAATCCCCTTGATGGAGGGGACGTCAATACCCATGATGGGCTGGGCAATGACCACCCCTCTCTGGAGTCTCTTGTGCTCTTGGGCAGTCGGATGACCAAATCAGGACTTGATGCAATCAGTAGACATGTTCTCCGCCACGCACGCACAGTACGATAGAGTATTCTACGTCATGCTGAATCTCCTCAAACATCTGAGGAAGTTGCGGTGGTGAGCTTTCTTTCTAATAACAATTGTGTCATTTCTTTTCTGCGGAGCAATTGTATTGACATTAACTCTGAGAGCTTTCGAGAACAGAATTGCATGAAATTTGTTGTGAGAGTCATGGGAGCAAATCATTTCCAATTGTTACACAAAATTGATGTGCTTTGTCGATTACACTGTGGCAACTTGAGATTGGAATCAGATGAAGGAGGTCTTCTTCTTCCGCATGGCGTGCACAGCCTAACGTTGTCCATCAACTTGTTCTATCTGATCTTGTTTGTGCACGTCAGGTTGATTGCGTTAGTTGAAACAGGGTGGAGCACGTGAAGGTTGTAATCTCCCACCCCATGAAGGAGGTGAAGGCAAGGGAGGCTCATCAGCGTCTCTTCTTCCTGAGGAGACTGAAGAAGGTCCATCTGTCTCCTCAGATCCTGGTGAACTTCTACCGCTGCACCATCGAGAGCATCCTTACCAACTGCATCACAGTATGGTATGGCAACTGCTCTGTCTCCGACCGGAAGGCATTGCAGAGGGTGGTGAAAATTGCCCAATGCATCACCGGTTCCACGCTCACCTCCATTGAGTCTGTCCAAAGCAAGCGCTGTCCGCGGAGGGCGCTCAGCATCGCCAAGGACTGCTCTCACCCCAACCATGGACTGTTTACCCTCCTACCATCCGGGAGGCGCTACAGGCCTCTCCGTTGCCGAACCAGCAGGTCGAGGAACAGCTTCTTTCCGGCGGCTGTCACTCTACTCAACAACGTACCTCGGTGACTGCCAATCACCCCCCCCCCCGGACACTTATTTTTTTTTTTAATTCAAATCGTTTGCTATGTCGCTCTTCAAGGGAGATGCTGAATGCATTTCATTGTCTCTGTACTGTACACTGACAATGACAATTAAAATTGAATCTGAATCTGAATCTGAATCTGAATCTGAGGTGTGCAAGGTATGGTCAACGTTTGATAGCAGGTCGGCATGGACTCGGTGCGTTGACAAGTGGACATCCATTGGAGTGGGTGGTTGGAGGATAACGTGATGGTCCAGAGGAGTATTCATCAGTTTTTAAAACTGAAACATCCTTGTTTTTCAGCAACTTGTTTAGTTTAGTTTAGCGATACAACACAGAATCAGGCCCTTCTGCCCACCGAGTCCGTGCCGACCAGCTATCCTCGCACGCTTCTTCTTCTTGCTTGCTTATGGCGTGCACAGCCTAAAGTTGGAGGACAACTTGTTCTATTTGATCTTATTTGATGGTGCACGCCAGGTTGATTGCATTCGTCGAAACAGGGCGGACCACGTGAAGGTTGCAATCTCCCACCCCCCCTCGCACACTGACACTAGCCTGCACACACTCGGGACAATATATAGACAAGAGATGCAGGAGTAGGCCATTCGGCCCATCGAGCCAGTACATTGATCACAATCAATGTGATCATGGCTGATCATCCCCAATCAGTACCCCGTTCCTGCCTTCGCCCCATATCCCCCATCTCCGCTATATACATTGATACCAAGCCAATTAACCTCCAAAACTGTACATCTTTGCAATGTGGGAGGAAACTAAAGATCTTGGAGAAAACCCACGCAAGTCCTGGAGAGATCTACCAACTCCGTACAGACAACACCCATATACCACGTAGATTTGGTTACCTAAATCAGGGTACTGTTGTTAATTTACCAGCCCTTTTTTGCCTGAAACATTTATTTTTGACCAGCCCATAAAATCCGTTTGCAGGTGGCCTCCAGGGTTGGCGAAAAAATAATCTTCGCTCGGACATTAAATTAGATCAAGAGCACTTTCAAGAGATAGGGTAGGGAAATATTTTTATCAAAGCACATACAGGATATAGGGCGGGAAAAGATAGCGAATGAGATCATGGGAAAGGCAAAAATTGAGAATGCAATGGCAAAAAGCCTACCTGTGGCAAAAAGATGCTCCGTCTTTAACGTCAGATTGTGCTAACTGCAGTCGCCCGATTATTGGGTTTTGCTGCACCAATGCCCCTGTCCCACTTAGGAAACCTGAACAGAAACCTTTGGAGACTTTGCTCCCCACCCAAGGTTTCCGTGCGTTTCCCGGAGGTTGCAAGTGGTTGCCGGAGGTTGCAGGTAGTGGAAGCAGGTAGGGAGACTGACAAAAACCTCCGGGAACCTCCGGGAACCGCACGGAAACCTTGGGCGGGGCACACAGTCTCCAGAGGTTTCCGTTCAGGTTTCCTAAGTGGGACAGGGGCATCAGCAATGGGGTGGCAGTAGAGGTGCTGTCTTACAGCACCAGAGCCCTGGGTTTGATCCTGACTGCAGCTGCTGTCTGTACGGAATTTGTACATTCTCCGTGTGACCACCTGGGTTTTCTCCGGGCGCTCCAGTTTCCTCCCACATTCCAAAGACATACACATTTGTCTACAATTGGCTTCGGTAAAATTGTAAATTGTCCCTAAAGTGTAAGATAGTGCTAGTGCAATGGGTGATCGCTGGTTGTCACGGAGTCGGTGAGCCGAAGGGCGTGTTTCCGCGCTGTATCTCGAAAGTCTAAAGTCTATTTAGTTTAGGTTTGTTTAGTTACAGTATGGAAACAGGCCCTTCAGCCCCCCAAGACCGCGCCGACCAATGATCATCCATTCATTAGTTCTATCCTACTCACTTGGGCCAGTTTACCAAAGCCAATTGACTTACAAACCTGCATGGCTTTGGAATGTGGGAGGAAATCGGAGCATCTGGAAAAACCCACGCAGTCACAGGGAGAATGTACAAACTCTGTGCAGGTGGCATCAGGATCGACCCAGGTTGGCTGGGGCTGTGAGGCGGCAACTCTACCGCTGCACCACCATGCCGCCCCCATTTATGCTTGAGGTGAGGTTCAAGATCTCAGTTCAAATAGGTAAGAGCTGCCCAGGTCGTGAAATATTGTGAACTTGGGAATGTGGTGTCATCCATTTATACCGATGAAGCCTCCTTTATTATTCAGTTCAGACAAACGTAACATTCAGAAATTAGAACCAGAAAGTTGTCGGGCCCTTCATGCCTGCATCTCCAATCAAAGTGATCTTTTTCCAAAGCACTTCCTTCCTGCACAATCCCTATGTCTCTCGATTCCCTTATTATCCAACGATCTTTCGTGCCATGAATTTACATCGCTGCTGAGCCTCCACTGATTCTTGGCTTGAGAATTCAATAAACTTGCTTTTCTCTAAGTGAAAACATTCTTCTCATCCTCTCGCTTCTTATTTTTAGATCACAACACCTGTTTCTCGTCACCTCTCTCAGGGGGAAACATTAATCTCGCATCTACCCTGTCAGTCTTTTGGATGCTTCTGATCACCTGTGATTTTCTAAATTCGAGAGAGTTTCGGAACAGTCTGCCAATCCTCTCGTACAACAATAAGCAACTGGGAATTAGTCCAGTGAACCTTTGTTGCATCCCCCCATTTGAAAGTATTATCTTTCCTTTATTGGCCTGCCCCACTTGGTGATTTTTTAGGCAACAGCCGGCGACTGTCATAGTGGTAGCAGGTCGCCGAAAAACTGGCGACAACCTCCTTCATCCTGGCGACAACCTACAACAGCACCTACGTCAGGAGAAGACAAGCTACACTCATCGGCGTCAAACCCACTGTTGCTGAAAGTTTTTCAACATGTTGAAAATTTAGTGGCGACCAGAAAGACGCTACGGCTTTTTGCGCGACTGAGTAGCCGAGTAATGGCGACCAATAGCGAACATGTGGCGACAGACTAGACACCTGTAGTTGCCTAAAAAAATCACTTAAGTGAAACAGGCTCATAAGTTGGGAGAACTGTGCTGGACATAATATTCTGGGAACCACCACACTAGAGATCGACAAACAGTTAAAGGAAGACATCTCTTGTACTCAGTGTTTAGTCTCTTGAACCTCAGAACACGTGACAATAAACTAAATTAAACTAAGATTATTAATATACTTACGATAATTTATTGCAAACTTAAAAATCTTCCCTGTCAGAGTTTTCAGATGGCGTTTGCTTTGCAGATAATTAACGTATTACTTACAACTGATTACCATTCTCCTTTAAATCCTCAAATGTTGTCTTAAAGGATTTTGGTCTTGATTGTGGACATTGGATGGGGTAGGATGGGGACCCACAGTCCCGTTTATACCAACGGGTCGATGGTGGAGAGGGTTAAGAGCTTCAAATTCCTGGGCGCGCACATCTCTGAAGATCTCTCCTGGTCCGAGAACACGGATGCAATTATAAAGAAAGCACATCAGCGCCTCTACTTCCTGAGAAGATTATGGAGAGTCGGTTTGTCAAGGAGGACTCTCTCTAACTTCTACAGGTGCACAGTGGAGAGCATGCTGACCGGTTGCATCGTGGCTTGGTTTGGCAACTTGAGCGCCCTGGAGAGGAAGAGACTACAAAAAGTTGTAAGCACTGCCCAGTCCATCATCGGCTCTGACCTCCCTACCATCGAGGGGATCTATCACAGTCGCTGCCTCAAAAAGGTTGCCAGCATCATCAAGGACCCACACCATCCTGGCCACTCACTCATCTCTCCGCTACCTTCAGGTAGAAGGTACAGGAGCCTGAAATCTGCAACATCCAGGTTCAGGAATAGCTGCTTCCCCTCAGCCATCAGGCTATTAAACTCAACTCAAACAAAACTCTGATCATTAATAGCCCATTGCAATTTATCTGTTTATTTATGTGTGTGTATATATATATTCATTGGTATATGATAGCACTGATCAGTTCTGTATTTATTTATGCCTACTATATTCTGCTGTGCTGAAGCAAAGCAAGAATTTAATTGTCCTATCTGGACCATGTGACAATAAACTCTCTTGAATCTTGAATCTTAAAGAAAAATGCGTTCATTTCTGCATCAACAGAATGATCATAATCTGAATTTTTAGCGATTAATTACATCTTCTGTTGTGCTGCTGCAAGTAAGAATTTCATTGTTCTATCTGGGACATGACATTAAAACACTCTTGAAATTGTCTTGCAAAAAAGGATGACAAACTTTCCTTGTTTATTCCTTGCTATACCCATAGGTTAGCATTTTAGTTTAGTTTATCTAGTTTAGACAGACAGAGTGGAAACAGGCCTTTCAGCCCATCGAGTCCACGTCTACCAGCGATCAGCGTACACTAGCCTTATCCTACACAATAGGGACAATTTTTACCAAAACCAATTAACTTACAACCCTCTACGTCTTTGCTGTGTGGGAGGTAACTGGAGCACCCGGAGAAAGCCCACACTGTCAAAGGGGAGAAAGTACAAACTCCGTACAGACAGCGCCCATAGTTAGGATCAATCCCGGGTCTCTGGCGCTGTAAGGCTGTAACTCTACCGCTGCGCTACCTTGTCGCCCGGTGGGACCTCAAATTACACTGAATATCAGAACTTGCTAATCGCACACCACTGATAAAATACAATTGTTAAAAATGATCTATTTTTCTTTCCATTTAAGTCCACAATGTATGAAAGATAAATGTGCAATGTCACAGATTCCTCTGTCATTTGAGAACACAGTGGGAAGATTCAAGAGTGTTTTATAGCCTTACAGTATGCCTCAAACCAGAACAAATTAAATTATTATGGCCCTGTCCCACTGTACGAGATAATTCAAGAGCTCTCCCGAGTTTAAAAAATAATCAAACTCGTGCTAAGTACGTAGAATGTACGTAGCGGGTACGTCGGAGCTCGGGACGTCTCTTAGCGGCTCGTAATGCTAACGGCAGGTACTCGGGAAACGCGGTTAGCTCGTGAAGACTCGTGAAGGTTTTTCAACATTGAAAAATGTCCACGAGAGCTCCGAGTACCCACGAGCGGTTATTACCGTAATTCTCCGAGTTCGAATCAGGGGAAACTCGGGAGAATTCTTGAATTAGCTCGTACAGTGGGACAGCCCCATTACTTGCAGCAGCACAACAGATATGTAAACATAGTACTCTAAAATTCATACTAACCAACAACAACAAGAAAGTTCAGTATTAAATAAAAAATGGAGGAGAATCACAGAATCATAACTTCAACCTCTTGCCATCGCAAGAGTGATCTTTGATCTTCTCAGGTAGACACAAAACACTGGAGTAACTCAGTGGCTCAGGCAGCATCTCTAGAGAGAAGGAATGGTTGACGTTTCGGGTAGAGATCTTTCTTTAGACTGATCTTCTCATCTCTTCTGTTGAGATAGAGAGTCAAATCCTTTTCAGCCTTCTTATTCAACTATCAAGGCCGAGACATTTTATCATTCAGTGTGAATTCCACTGAACTGTGAAGTTATAAATGATTTTGCTATCAGCAGCAAGTCATTATAGCCTAACAATTCTATCACTTTTAAGGTAATGTTTACATGTGTTACTCAATAGCATTTGTTCTGGAAAGCGATTGTAACAGGTAATTGGGTGGCTGTTGCAAAGTCTCATTTTTCTTTTGGATCTTTGAAATGTACCATATATTGATCAGCTAACTCGGCTGAATGAATGGAGTACAATCCAATGCTGGCTGGGATACAAATTCTGTGCTCTTCATTGCCTTTTGTATGACTTACTCTGGCTTGCTGGTCTTACAGAGGCAGACGTTCACAAGATGCGTGAATCCCCCCTCACCATGGTGGCAAGGTGACCTGCAGACTTTAGAGATACAGCGTGAAAACAAGTCCTCCGGCCCACCGAGTCCGTGCCGACCAACAAATCACCCCGTACACTAGCTCTATCCTACGCCCTCGGGCCGATTTACAATTTTTTTATTTACAAGCCAGTATATCTTTGGAATGAGTGAGGTGACCAGAGAAAACCCATGCGCTCATGGGGAGAACATACAAACTATGTACAGACTGCGCCCCTAGTCAGAATCGAACCCGGGTCTGAAGCAGCAACTTTGCCATTGCACCCCCATGCCGCCTCTGATACAGTGCTTAGACCAGTGAGGTGCCAGTGAGAAAACCTGTCCAAGATGGTCCTGGACCATAGCATCTGACCATAGACATCACTTTCAGGGCACCTCCTGGGAGTTAGGTCAGGAGTGAGTGGGGTCCTGAGTTTAGAATCGACGGGGTGGAGAGGTGGGGGGTGTTCATCTTAATAAAAGTGGGGGATATGGATCACATGCAGCAGAGGAGATTAGTTTAAGACGGCACGGTGACGCAGCGGTAGAGTTGCTGCCTTATGCCCCTGTCCCACTTAGGAAACCTGAACGGAAACCTCTGGAGACTTTGTGCCCCACCCAAGGTTTTGGTGCGGTTCCCGGAGGTTTTTGTCAGTCTACCTACCTGCTTCCACTACCTGCAACCTCCGGCAACCACCTGCAACCTCCGGGAACCGCATGGAAACCTTGGGTGGGGCGCAAAGTCTCCAGAGGTTTCCGTTCAGGTTTCCTAAGTGGGACAGGGGCCTGACAACACTTGCAGTGCCGGAGACCTGGGTTTGATCCCGACTACGGGTGCTGTCTGTATGGAGTTTGACCTTCTCCCCGTGACCTGCGTGGGTTTTCTCCGGGTGCTCCGTTTACCTCCCACACTCCAAAGACATACAGGTTCGTAGGTTAATTGACTTGGTATGAGTGTAAATTGTCCCTCATGTGCGTGGGATAGCATTAATGTGTGGAGGTCGCTGGTCGGCGCAGACTCGGTGGGCCGGGTATCCCACGCTGTAACTCTGAACTAAACTAACACGTGCATCATGTTTGACACGGACATAGTGGGCCGAAGTGCCTGTTTCAGTGTTGTACTGTTCCATGTATTGACAACTGACCAAGCTGAGGAAAGGCCTTTGAACACCCCTTACTTCACTTGAGTAGGGCCCTCAGCCTCATGTGCAATAGAATCATATAGTAAAGATCCTTCACTAGCATTGTCTTCAACCACAAGCTGAACACGTTTTGCAAGTGCTGCCGAAATTCTCGATCTAATTATTATCTAGACGAACACATTTACGTTTTACAGGAAATGCCCAAACAGAGGAAACCTTTACCTACTTATTTGCCACATCATCAGTCACAAGAACCGCTTTTAACTTCGCTGCAGCCTACATTATTTTAGCGAAGATACTGTTAGACAGAACAAGCTGGAGTAACTCAGCGGGGTCAGGCAGCATACCCGGAGAAAAGGAATAGGTGACATTTTGGGTCGAGACCCTTCTGCAAACTGAGAGTCAGGGGGAGAGGGAAACGAGAGATATGAAAAGGTACATGGAGCAAATGAATGAAAGGGCATTGAATAGGATAAATCATAGGCTGCAATGATGATCGAGGGAAAGTGGAGCCCACAATAGTCCATTGTTGGCTGTGGAGAAGGTGATAATGAGTGGGTACAAACAGTGAAACAGAGGAGGGCGACAGTGAAACTAGTACAATGACTCCCACCCTAGTTTCACTGGGGCTCTGCTTTGTGTCAATGTTTTACTCATTTGGTTAACTCATACTCACCTTCTCCACAGCCAACAATGGCCAATTGTGGGCTATAACTCTCCTTGATCATCTTTGCTGGCTTTGATTTGTCGTTTTGCACACCTTTCATTCATTTGTTCTTTGCCCCTCTTCATATCTCCGCTCTCCCCTGACTCTTAGTCTGAAGAAAGGTCTCGACCCGAAACGTCACCTAGTCCTTTTCTCCACAGATGCTGCCTGACACGCTGAGATGCTCCAGCATTTTGTGTCTAGCATCGGTGTAAACCAGCACCTGCAGTTCCTTCCTGCACAGTCCCATTCCTTTGATGCTACCAGATGTGTTTAACTACTTACCAAGCAGAAACAAGCTTTGGAGCCTAATAGCCTGAAATAGAATTTGTTACAAAGCATTATATTGCAAAAAAATAATAAATCTACAATTCGGAACTCCATTAAGTTAATGAATGAATATTTATTGGATGTATTTACGAGAGGAATAGACCGAGTGGACACACATAGTCTCTTGCCCAGAGTCGGGGACATTGAGAACCAAAGGATATAAGGTAACGTTTTCACACAAAGGGTGGTGAGTGTATGGAGCGAGCTGCCGGAGGAGGTAGTTGAGGCAGGGACGATCACAATGTTTAAGAAGCAATTGGACAGGTATGTGGATAGGACAGGTTTCGAGGAATATGGGCTAAATGCAAGCAAGAAGGACTAGTGTAGATGGGACATGATGGCCAGTGTGGGAGAGTTGGGCCAAAGGGCCTGTTTCCATGCTGTATGTCTCTATGACTCTATAACAGGTGATTTAGTTGCCAAAACGTGTGTGTTTGCTATTAGTTCCAAAAATGTAAAAAAAAGCTAGGCAAGAAATTACCCAATCTTTTCCTCCTCATAAGTTCACAAGTGATAGGAGCAGAATCAGGCCATTCAGCCCATCAAGTCTACTCCACCATTCAATCATGGCTGATGTTTCTCTCCCTCTCAACCCCATTCTCCTGCCTTCTCTCCATAACCCCTGACATCCATACTAATCAATAATCTATTTATCTCTGCCTTAAAAATATCCATTGACTTGGTCTCCACAGCCTTCTGTAGCAATGAATTCCACAGACTCACCACCCTCTGACTAAAGAAATTCCTCTTCATCTCTTTCCTAAAGGTACACCATTTGATTCTGAGGGTATGGCCTCAGGTCCTAGACTCTCCCACTAGCAGAAACACTCTCTCCACATCCATTCCATCCAGGCCTTTCACTATTCAATACATTGTTGTCTATGTTTCTTTACAAGATTAAACATTGTCATCTGATTCTGGGTCAGCAGCTTTTTTTTAAACTTCCTTTTTTTTTGTGTGTGTGTGTGTATATCTTTGATAAATATAATCAGCTTCCTGTTATAGGAAATTGTTAACCAGAAAAAAACACCTTTTTCTGCTGATTTCCCAGGTCCTTGCAGATAGTGCACAGTCGGGTATTTTGTTTGCTTCGAAGGCACAGTTTGAGTGAAGAGAAGCTTTGGGTGCTTACATGCCGTCTTTAGCATGGCAGCTACACTCTTGTCACCTGACAATAGCTCATTCTCAAATGATCAGCGCTGACTGTGTTAATAATAGAACAGGAACACGAGAGGCTGCTGACCATCTTACAGGATCACACACACGCTGCTCGTAAGTGCTGTTATTTCAAGTGGGCAGAATCACAAGCTTATACGACAGAAACAACTCTGCAATTTTCGCCTGATTGAGCGGTAGGAAGATATACGAGGGTTATATTGCCGTACGAATGTTGCACGCTAACGTCTTGCGCATAACCCATTACATCATTGTTATTATTTTAATGTAAGCCCAGAAAGAAAATAAGTAGCTTTATGCCCCTGTCCCACTTGGAAACCTGAACGGAAACCTCTGGAGACTTTGCGCCCCACCCAAGGTTTCCGTGCGATTCCCGGAGGTTTCTGTCAGTCTCCCTAATGGTCGAAAGTGGTTTCCGTTTCTTCTATGTTGTGGCGATTATTTCAAAAATTTCAAAACCGGCCGCGACTAAAAATAGGTTGCCGTTTTTAAAATCGGTGATTTTTTAGTCGAAGCCGGTTGCGATGCTAGTTGAAGGTGGTTGCCGGAGGTTGCAGGTGACAAAAACCTGACAAAAACTGACAAAAACCTCCGGGAGACGCACGGAAACCTTGGGTGGCGCGCAAAGTCTCCAGAGGTTTCCGTTCCGGTTTCCTAAGTGGGACAGGGGCAATACTGAAACCGAGATAGACTGGAATATAGACACAAAGAAATGCTGGTTTATATAAAGGGATATGCAGCGACATCCAGAGGATATACCTGTAGGTTTAAGGTGAGGGTAAGAAGATTTAATGGGAACCTGAGGTGTGACTTTTTTACACAAAGGGTGGTGTGTGGTTGGAACAAGCTGCTGGAGGAGGTAGTTCAGGCTGGTACTATCGCAATATTTAAGAAACATTTAGAAAGGTACATGGATAGGACAGGTTCAGAGGGATATGGGACAAAATCAGGCAGGTGGGACTAGTTTTGATGGGGCATTTTTGTCGGTTTGGGCATTTTGGGCAGAAAGGCCTGTTTCCACAGTATGACTGGAGCACATGGAAAAGCAGATTCTTTGGGATAAGAGCTTTGAGGGAAGGTGTGCAATCTTCACACAGGTGGGACTGGGGACGGGGGAGGGCGGGGGGGGGGGATCAGGATTGAAGCCCAGTCCATGGAGCTGTGAGGCAGCAGCTCTAGCAGAAGGCTGACACTCTGCAGTCCCTTTAACGCATGCTAAAGCACACGCATGCTGAAGCACACGCAATATGTGTGCATGCATCGCACCAAATGTGCATACATCGCACTGTCTTGCACAAAATGTTGGTCAGGGTTTGAATGCGTTTTGAATGCGAGACTTGTCACCATATCTTCCATCCATGCCTTTGGCTGAACATGCTGCCCCTGTGACATTCCATTAAGGTGTGGATATTTTCCAATTTTAGGTCACTAGAAAACTGCCATCCTCTCCCTCCTTTCCCCCACCGCCTTCCTTTCCCCTTTACCCCACCTGGACTCACACATATTTCTCCCCTCCCTTTCCACCTGCATTCCTTCCTCTAGCTTCACAATTTGCAACTCTTCATTCCTTTTGTCTCACATCTTATGGCTTTTCACCTCTGGCATCTGTCCAACTATCTGCCTATCAACCCCCCCCCCTCATCTCAATCTACCATGACTTGCCAGGCTTTGTTTAGCTCCTCCTCTTTAGTTTATTTTAGTTTCGAGTTTAGATAAGGTGAAGAAACAGGCCCTTTGGTCCATCGAGTCCGTGCTAACCAGTGATCCCCACTCACTAACACTATCCTACGCACACTAGAGGCCATTTTAGAGCTTCGAAAGCCAATTGACCTACACATCTGTACATCTTTGGAAAGTGGGAGGAAACCGGTGCACCTGGAGAAAGCCCAGGCAGAACTACAAACTCCATACAGACAGCACCCGTAGTCAGAATCAAACTCGGGTCTCTGGTGCTGTGAGGCATCTACTCTACCACTGCGCCACCATGCTGTCCTTTCTTCCAGCTTTCTTTCCCCACCACTACAATCAGCCTGAAGAAGGGTTTGGGCTCGAAACATCACCTATCCATGTTCTACCGAGCTGCTGCCTGGCCCGCTGAGTTACTCCAACATTAGGTGTCCATTTGTTCCCGTCAAGGTGTGAAGCCCTGCAGTGTCAAATAGCCAAATTACGTGCAATGTCTATATCTACATATCATTGTATTATTCTCTCATTCATTTCCAGCCCTAATTGCTCTTGAGAAGGTGAGCCACCCTTGTGAAGCACTGCAATGTGTGTGATAGCTCTTGCAGTACAGAAGTTGGCAATTTCTAGACACTAGACTGATTCCTGGGATGTCAGGACTGTCTTATGAAGAAAGACTGGATAAACTTGGTTTATACTCTCTAGAAATTTAGGAGATTGAGAGGGGATCTTATAGAAACTTACAAAATTCTTAAGGGGTTGGACAGGCTAGATGCAGGAAGATTGTTCCCGATGTTAGGGAAGTCCAGGACAAGGGGTCACAGCTTAAGGATAAGGGGGAAATCCTTTAAAACCGAGATGAGAAGAACTTTTTTCACACAGAGAGTGGTGGTCTCTGGAACTCTCTGCCACAGAGGGTAGTTGAGGCCAGTTCATTGGCTATATTTAAGAGGGAGTTCGATGTGGCCCTTGTGGCTAAGGGGATCAGGGGGTATGGAAAGAAGGCAGGTACGGGATACTGAGTTGGATGATCAGCCATGATCATATTGAATGGCGGTGCAGGCTTGAAGGGCCGAATGGCCTACTCCTGCACCTAATTTCTATGTTTCTATGTTTCTACTAGTTCACGTGAAATTGAGCTATTTACTGAGGACGATGACTGTGTGCATTCCTAGGACTGTATTGCAAAGTTAGTCTTTGAACATAGAAGGCTGCAGAGAAATTTAGCAAAGATATGAGAATTTAGTAAGATTTATGATGATTCCATCAATGCATATAGATCCGAACAAAAGTCAATCACAGATGTAATTATGCACAGTCTTTCTGTGAGGATATAACTCACACTGTATATAATATATGTACATTCCTAATAATGTATATTCTTAATAGATGTAGCTGTGGTTGTTGCATATTAACAGCCTTTACACAAAGTCAAGCCCCATCCCTACCCCCATTCTCTAAAGCTCGTAGCCATATAGACAGCCGCACACGCACACATTTCACAGATTAGAAAAGGTCAAAGCCGCTGGTTTCAAGTGTTCACAAATGGAGCCGTATTACATTTGTTACCAGTCTATAAAATACTGAATCCCATTTGCAATCCCGCGGGACTCTTGCAGGCTGCTGGCAGCCATCCCGGAGATGCAACAAGGTAAATAATAAATGTGACCATGTGGGGATGCTAAAAATATGGCATAATTTTCTCTCAGAACAATTAGCCGAATGGCTTTAAACTCAGACGGGGAGGTGGCGCAGCGGTAGATTTGCTGCCCTACAGCACCAGAGACCCAGGTTCGATCCTGGCCACGGGTGCTTGTCTGTTTGTACACGGAATTTGTACATTCTCCCCGTGACCATGTGGGTTTACTCAGGGATCTCCGGTTTCCTCCCACACTCCAAAAACGTACAGGTTTGTAGCTTAATTGCCTTTGGTAAAATTGCAAATTGTCCCTGATGTGTGTTGGATAATGTTCGTGTGCAGGGATTATCGGCGCTGGTCGGCACAGACTCTATTTCCACGCTGTATCTCCAAAACAAAGCCTAAAACTAAAAGGTATTAAACTGGGCTGATTTCATGGGGTTGTCTCACACATTGCCAAGGGCCTGAAATATATCCCTCACCATATTGGGTAAATAAGAGATGTAAGGACTATTTTAGGACCCCGTTCCTAAACTGGATGACACGGAGTGACCGTGTGGTGAGTCCAGCTGTTCTGTCAGCAGTCCTTGTGGGCAACTGCCAACCAGCTTACTAAATAACTGAGTCATTTTATATTTAGACACGGAGCCACGAGAAGCCAGGCTACTTCTTCTGATCCACACTAATGCTGAGCAGCACGACCATGTTGTGAGACTCTCTCCCCTCACTCCCAACTTACTCCATGGTTTTTTAGTTTAGTTTAGGGATGCAGTGCGGAAACAGGCCCTTCGGCCCACCGAGACCGTGCCGACCAGCAACGGTAAGCCCTGCACACGAGCATTATCCTACACACACCAGGGACAATTTGCGATGCCCGCACTACACTAGGGACAATTTACATTTATACCCAGCCAATTAGCCTGCAAAATTGTGCGTCTTTGGAGTGAGGGAGGAAACCGAAGATCTGGAGGAAACCCATGCAAGCCAAGAGGAGAACTGTACAAACGCCGTACAGACAGCACCCGTAGTCAGGATTGAACCCGGGTCTCTGGCGCTGTAAGGCAGCAACTCCACCACTGTGCCACTTGAGCCTATTTATTGCCGAGAGATAAGGCCAGTTATAAGATGCTCTTGAAATGGATGCATTGCCTTAGGCAATACAATAGGTTATAGAATCTTGTCCACATTATTAGCGTGAGGTCCAATTTAGGATGAATCTCAGGTGTGCTAGAGTTTAATTTAGTTTAGTTTAGTTTGCAGAGACAGCAGGGAAGCAGGCCCTTTAGCCCATCGAGACCATGCTGACCTTTGATCACCTGTTCATACTAATTCATATCTATAAATCATATCTTACAGAGCTAAAATTATATCATGTATCTATACTCTGTAAACAGCTCGATTGTAATCATGTATTGTCTTTCTGCTGACAGGATAGCACGCAACAAAAGCTTTTAACTGTACTTTGGTACACGTGACAATAAACTAGACTAAACTAAACTAAATACTGCCCAGCAAGGGAAACAAATGGTTCACAAGTTCAGAAGTGATAGGAGCAGAATTAGGCCATTTGACCCATCAAGTCTGCTCTGCCATTCAATCACAGCTGATCTATCTTTCCCTCTTCACCCCATTCTCGTGCCTTTTCCCCATAACCCCTGACACCCATACTAATAAGTGATAGGAGCAGAATTAGGCCATTCGATACGTCAAGTCCACTCCGCCATTCAATCATGGCTGATCTTATCTCTGCCTCCTAACCTCATTCTCCTGCCTTCTCCCCATAACCCCTGACTCCCGTACTAATCAAGAATCTCTGCCTTAAATATATCCACTGACTTGGCCTCCACAGCCTTCTGTGGCAGAGAACTCCACAGATTCATCACCACCCTCTGAATCAAGAACCTATCTATCTCTGAATTAAAAATATTCATTGACTTGGCCTCCACAGTCTTCTGTGGTTCAATGTTATCCCATGTTCTCGTTCTGGCATGATCTGTAACCATAACAATGATATATGCACAAAAACACCCCATCACCAAAGTCTGTTTAATTGTGTGTAACTGTGGTGTATTATGTACTTATGCTTCACATAATAATATAAATCTGCAAAATCTAACGTTTTTGCATCACCAATTACAATCTCCTCTAATTCCAATGATCCCGACCACTAATTGGGTGTGAAAAGCATAAGGCCACCAAAACCAACAGGACATTTTTGCATGCTTTCAAGGGATGACTTCAAAGGTGGGCAGCTGGATTCACTTAGTTTAGAGATACAGCGCGCGAAAACAGGTCCCTCTGCCCACCAAGTCCGCGCCAACCAGCAATCCCCGCATATTAACACTACACACACTAGGGATAATTTACAATTTTTCCAAAGCCAATTAACCTACATACCTGTGGAGTGTGGAGTGTGGAATGAAACCGGAGCACCCAGGGAAAACCCACGCAGGTCACGGGGAGAACGTACAAACTCCGTACAGACAGCGCCCGTTGGCAGGATCAAACCCAGGTCCCAGGCGCTGTAAGGCAGCAACTCTACCGCTGCGCCACCGTGCTGCCCAGTGTAGATGTGTAGATGTGACATGTCTTGGTCGGCATGGGCAGGTTGGGTCGAACGACTTGTTTACATGCTGTATGATGCTCCATCACTTGATAGAATTTTTCCAAAGTATTTCAAGGTGAACTCACAGAGTGGATAATGGTAAATAACTCATGGGTTTCCAGACTAGGAGGAATAGTAAATTGAAAATTGATCCATTTTTAAACAAGATAACCATGAAATAACAAAAATAACAATGTGAAGTTAGGTCGCATCAGAACACATTGAATAGTGATATAAACAAATGGAATAGTTTAGAGTTTAGTTTAGAGATACTGCGCGGAAACCGGCCCTTCGGCCCACCGAGTCCGCACCAACCACCGATCCCCACACATTAGCACTATCCTTCACACACTAGGGTCAATTTGCACTTATACCAAGCCAATTAACCTGCAAGGCAGTGCATCATTGGAGTGCGGGATCAAACTCGGGGAAAACCCACGCGGTCACGGGGAGAAGCACCAGCACCAGTAGTCGGGATCGAACCCGGGTCGGGCAGCAACACTACTGCTGCGCCACCGTGAACCCCAATGGCTGTGGCATTTGATTGGTGACACTATTCGGGATGAGATAGATGATACTCCACACACCAGATCCCGGAGCACATAGAAACATAGAAAATAGGTGCAGGAGTAGGCCATTCGGCCCTTCGAGCCTGCACCGCCATTCAATATGATCATGGCTGATCATCCAACTCAGTATCCTGTACCTGCCCTCTCCATACCCCCCGATCCCTTTAGCCACAAGGGTCACATCTAACTCCCTCTTAAATATAGCCATTTATGCATATGCATTTGCCCATTGTCTACATTCATTTAGGGGTGTCTCAGATCCAATTTCCCTTTCCAAGTAGCAGTCCACTGGGATGCACCAACTCAGCAAAACTCCAAATTAGGAATTATTATTCCCAACACCAGTGGGATTATATTTTTGACACATTTCCCTGGTCTCTCTGGCTATCATCTACAGCTGGAATAAATTCAACGATTTAATTCAAAGATACTTTATTGCCACTTGTATCGAGGTACAGTGAAATCTTTTGTTTTTTGCGTCCAATCTGGTAAAATCACACAGCAGACTTCACCGGCACGAAGACTCGCCATGTTTCCGGCGCCGACATAGTTTCAAACGCTCTCAGCACAGGCTTATCTTCCATCAGCGGTGACCCAGGCCTGCTGCTGCCACACATGGCCGCATGTGGCCCGCTGGGTCCCTCTTCCTTCTTGACGGCCCCCCCCCCCCCCCCCCCCACCAGGCCCCTCTTAGTTCTCGTTCGCCCGCCCGCCCGCCACCGGGTTCCGCTCGGAGAGCCGGTCGTTTGGCCCCACAGCGCATCCCGTAGCCTTCAGCCGCCGCGAGGCGCGTTGGAAATGTGCTCAAGATCGCTAGTTGCAGCACTAATTAATAACTGAGTTGAGTTGAGTTCATTGTCATGTGTACCGAGGTACAGTGAAAAACTTTCGTAGCGTGCTAACTAGTCAGCAGAAAGACAATACATGATTACTGTCGAGCCATCCACAGTGTACAGATACACGACAAAGGGAATAGCTAGAAAAACATTTAGAGCAAGATAAAGTCCAGTAAAGTCTGGTCAAAGAGGGTCTCCAATAAGGTAGATATGACTTCCGGTCCGCTCTCTAGTTGTGCTAGGATGGTTCAGTTGCCTGATAAAGCTGTTATAGATCGCTAGATGCAGGAAAAATGTTCCCAATGTTGGGCGAGTCCAGAACCAGGGGCCATGGTCTTAGAATAAAGGGTGGGGTCATTTAAGACTGAGGTGAGAAAAAACTTTTTCACCCAGAGAGTTGTGAATTTATGGAATTCCCTGCCACAGAGGGCAGTGGAGGCCAAGTCACTGGATGTATTTAAGAGAGTTAGATAGAGCTCTAGGGGCTAGTGGAGTCAAGTGATATGGGGAGAAGGCAGGCACGGGTTATTGATAGGGGACGATCAGCCATGATCACAATGAATGGCGGTGCTGGCTCGAAGGGCCGAATGGCCTCCTCCTGCACCTATTTTCTATGTTTCTATAACACCTGGGAAGAAACTGCGCGGCTTTGTGCAAATCGCATCCATTTTTCCACCATACAGCTTAGGATTTATATCTAAAAGCCGGGACCCCATTTTAAGTCGCAACATGTTTTTAACTGTGACGTAGAATTGTGAGGGCAATCTGCGGAAGACCTGTGGTGTTTCTGTTAATCTTTAGCATTGCACAGCTCCCTAATGTTGCATCCAATCTTTTATACAGAATGACTAGGTCTTGCAGCAATTTGACAGCTGCCTCCTTCCTCCTACATTAATAAGCATTCAAGGCCCACCATATAATTTTCGGCTTCCAGTTTGGCACAAGTTCCTTTCAATTTAAATTTGAAGACAGAAATTGGGACTTTTTTTTAATAGAAAAGGAAACGCATTTTAAATGCTAAGGCTTGTGGTTTCATAGAAATAATAGCATTCCCTTTATTATTTATATTCGGGGCACCGTCATCCCAAACATGATGTCAATTATTATTTATGATTGCAGGAACTGAGAAATGGCGTGATAAAATCAGGCTAATGCCATGCTTGATACATAATTAACTAGCTGTTACTCACCCAACTATCTCTCGTTTCCCTTTTCCCTGACTAGTCTGAAGAAGGGTCTCAACCCAAAATGTCACCCATTCCTTCTCCACAGAGATGCTGCCTGTTGCGCTGAGTTACTCCAGCATTTTGTGTCTATCTTCTGACTATTATAAGTGTCATTGGAGCCAAGCTGAAAAATGCATGTCACACTGACAGGATAATATTTTAAATAGATGCCTTTATAATGTAAATACCTAGAGTATTAGATTCCCAGTAAATTGAGAGCAACCCTCCCTTGTCTTCAAAATATGTTTAAGCTCCCAAGATTGATTTTGGATTGATTCCCCCCCCTTGTACTCAGTCACAACAAACTACCATAAACGGCCAGATCTCCATAATGTGATGAGAAGAATGGCCTCAGAAATGCTTTATGATCATTCAAAGGACATTGTGTTTTATAATCTTCAATTATTGTGTGCCTTTCATGTGGAAATAAGAGTCTGGACATGATCTATTTTAGTTTAGAGATTTAGTTTAGGCTCTGACCTTCCCACCATCGAAGGGATTTACCGGAGTCACTTCCTCAAAAAGGGCAGCCAGCATTATCAGAGATCTACACCATCCTGGCCACACACTCATCTCACCCCTGCCATCGGGAAGAAGGTACAGGAGCCTGAAACCTGTAACATCCAGGTTCACGAACAGCTTCTTCCCTACAGCCATTAGGCTATTAAACACTACAACCTCAAATAAGCTCTGAACTACAATAGACTATTATTATTATTATTATTATTATTATTATTATTATTATTATTATTATTATTACTATTATTATTATTATTATTATTATGATTGCACAACTATTGTTTGTTTTTTGAGTAAGTGTGTTTGTGTATATGTGTATATATGTGTGTGCCTGTGTATATGTGTGTATATATATAAATACACACATACTCAAAAAACAAACAATAGTTGTATACACATATATATGTTTGTGGATATGTGTGAATGTATATACATATGTGTGTATATATATATATATATACATGTGTGTGTGTGTGTATGTAAGTGTACTTGTGAGTGTGTTTATATATACACACACTGAACTTTTTTTTCTCTCGTTTATTATATTGTTTACGGTGTACTATGTGTACATATTCTGTTGTAAGTAAGAATTCATTGTTTTATCTGGGACACATGACAATAAAACACTCTTGACTCTCTCCAGCAAAAGGTAAAATCCCGCAGATACATATTTAAATTAGCAGTTAACATTAGCAGTGTTAGAGATGAGGACTGGCAAATAGTCATGAATTCTTAGGGAAAACAACAGTACATCAAAATTAATTGAATGCTGTAAACGTTTATTCCACAATGAATGGCCAATGCACTTCCTACTTGCACCTATTGTCTTACCGAAGATTCCCTTCTGTTTTGTAGGTTTTTTTTGCACAATCCGCAAACATTGCCACTTTTCATTTCACTGCACATCGCCAATATGTATGTGACGAATAATCTTGACTTGACTGCAATATTAAAGTGCACAAAATACCAATGCACAAATGATTGCAATGGTGGCTTCTCCTTGAAGCACCCACAGCCATTGAATTTGAAACCATTTTTACCGCATATATTTCACTCAAAGCCACGTGATAACACACAAGAACACTGTGTTTATCATTCATCTGTAAAATAATTGATCATAATTATATTGTGTTACCATCGTTATATTTGTACTACTTTTGTAATTAAAAAGTGAGTTGATATAAATGGCCATATTTCTAAAGCGAAAATTATTTGCTTGGAAAATGCAGCAGATTATTTTTATTGATCCATTTTCTCTGCTCTTTCTGTCTCTGTGTCTATCTCCCTCTCCCTCTCCCTGTCCCTCTCCCTCCCCGATCTCCACCCTCTCTCTCTCTCTCTCCCTCTCTCTCTCTCTCCCTCTCTCTCTCTCTCTCCCTCTTTCTCTCTCTCTCTCTCCCTCTCTCTCTCTCTCTCTCTTTCTCATCTCTCTAGCTGTTTGTCTAGCTGCAGAATATATTTCTGTATGAGTGGACTTTTGCTGGGGCAATTCCATGGTCTAGCTGACTAGCAGTGTTTTATTTAAATAGTGTTTTGCTCATTTGAAACTAGACAGTGGGTTTCACACTTATTTAGCCACAAGGTACGTGAAAACCCAAGTTTACCTCAGCTCACAGATAAGAGCACTACCTTCGCAATTCTAGTAAGGTGGTGGTTAAATGTGGAAATTCTGGCTGATATTTTTGTTTGCCTTGTTTGAGAAAGATGACACCAATTGTAGCATCTCATTTGTGTTGTGTGCATTGGCTTGGTATATCCTCAGCTTCTCCTCCATTTTCCTCATTCAAAGTCATACCACGTTAGAATGATTTTTTTTTAATATACATTGGAAATTAGGTAAATCTGGTAATGACAGTATTTATTGTCTGTTATAAGTTCATAAGTCATAGCAGCATTATTAGGCCATTCGGCCCATTGAACCATCTCCGCCATTCAAGCATGGATGATCCATCTTCCCCTCTCTGCCCCATTCCCCTGCCTTCTCTCTGTAACCTTTGACAGCCTCATTAATCAGGTACCTGTCAAACTCCTCTTTAAAAGTACCCAAAGACTTGGTCTTCACTGCTGCCTGTGGCAATGATTTCTACAGGTTCACCCTCCTACTTAGAAAACATAGAAAATAGGTGCAGGAGCAGGCCATTCGGCCCTTCGAGCCTCCACCGCCATTCAATATGATCATGGCTGATCATCCAACTCAGTATCCTGTACCTGCCTTCTCTCCATACCCCCTGATCCCTTTAGCCACAAGGGCCACATCTAACTCCCTCTTAAATATTGCCAATGAACTGGCCTCAACTACCTTCTGCGGCAGAGAATTCCAGAGATTCACCACTCTCTGTGTGAAAAATGTTTTTCTCATCTCGGTCCTAAAAGATTTCCCCCCTTATCCTTAAACTGTGATCCCTTGTTCTGGACTTCCCCAACATTGGGAACAGTCTTCCTGCATCTAGCCTGTCCAACCCCTTAAGAATGTTGTAAGTTTCTATAAGATCCCCCCTCAATCTTCTAAATTCTAGCAAGTACAAGCCGAGTCTATCCAGTCTTTCTTCATATGAAAGTCCTGACATCCCAGGAATCAGTCTGGTGAACCTTATCTGTACTCCCTCAATGGCAAGAATGTCTTTCCTCAGATTAGGAGACCAAAACTGTACGCAATACTCCAGGTGTGGTCTCAACAAGACCCTGTACAACTGAAGTAGAACCTCCCTGCTCCTATACTCAAATCCTTTTGCTTGCCCTTAAGTTGTTTGCCCTTCCAAAGCCATTTCAGAAGATTTTTAAGAATCAACTTCATCAAATGAGACTGGGAGAGGGCAGCAGATATTCTTCAAAGATATGAAAGAACCACGGCACAGTGGTGGTGCAACGGCAGAGTTGCTGCCTTACAGCATCAGAGACCCCCGGTTCGATCCTCATCACAGGCGCTGTCTGTGCGGAGGTTGCACATTCTCCCCGTGACCACTAGGGTTTTCCCCGGGTGCTCCGGTTTCCTCCCACACTCCAAAGACGTACAGGTTTGAGGGCTAATTGGCTTGGTAAAAATTGTAAATTGTCCCTAGTGTGTGTAGGATAGTGTTAGTGTGCAGAGTTCGTTGGTCGGCACAGACTCGGTGGGCCGAAGGGCCTGTTTCTGCACTGTATCTCTAAACTAAAACTACACAGATGGAGGTTTCAATAACCAGGGGGTTTTATTGTCCTTATGTGTTTTTTTTTAATTCCCAGTCATTAATGAATCTAATTTTCTCTGTAGCCAAAGTGGGATTTGAATTCATTTTTCTGGATTGCTCGCTCTGGCTCCTCGATTACTAGTCCAGTAATTTCTCCACTACAGCATATAGCATGTTAATCAGACCCTGGTGAGAAGAAATGTTTAGACATCTTTCACCTTTTTTTGCACTGCATGTGAGTTACATTAACAAAGTGATTTCAGTTTATCGAGGATGAGGTAATTATTTTGCTAAGTATCATTCATCTTTTCTTTGACAATACAATACAATACCTTTATTTGTCATTTGAACCTCACATGAGGTTCAAACGAAATGTAGTTTCTGCAGCCATACAATAAAAGAACCAAAACACACACCAACACTATTCACATAAACACCCATCACAGTGGCTCTCCTCCTCACTGTGATGGAAGGCAAAGTTCTTGTCTCTCCCCTGCATTCCATTTCCCTCCCGAAGTCGAGGTCAAAGCCCCCGGCGGGCGCTAGTCCGCGGCAAATTAAGGCCGCGCAACTCCTGTGACACAAACTCCTGTGCGTATTTGGAATAAGGGAGGAAAGTGGAACACCTAGAGAAAACCCACGCGGTCACAGGGAGAAAGTATAAACTCCACACAGACGGCACCCGTAGTCAGGATCGAACCTGCGTCTTTGGCGCTGTGAGGCAGCAGCTATGCCGCTGAACCACTGTGCTGCCCCAAGTTGTGCCCAAGGTTGGAGAAGGTGCCTCTGGGTGCGCAGTAGAACCTGGTGTGCCCATTCTTTCGATCTTTGAGAGTCAGCACAGAAACAGGCCTTCGGGCCTACTGACCAGTCGACCAGTGAACACCCCGTGCACTAGCACCATCCTACACACTAGAGACAATTTGCAATTTACAGAAGCCGATTAACTTACAAACATGTAGTGTGGGAGTAAGCCTGAGCACCCTGACTAAACATTCGAGGTGACAGGGAGAACGCACAAACTCCGTACAGGCAGCACCCATAGCCAGGATTGAACCTGGATCTCTGGCGCTGAAAGGCAGCAACTCCACCTCTCCGCCTCTGTGCCACCCATTCCCAGCTCCCATTCATCTTAACTGAGACCCAAGTTCACTACAAGTGGAGCTTTTGGCTACTATGCCTTGAATTGGCTGGAGTTTAGTCACAATTTGCATCCTAGCTTCACCTGAGTGCTTTGCATGCAGATGAAGTAACACTGAATTACAACGTTATCTTGTGCTGTAGCGTGCAGGAGGCATTCCATAGATTCGTATCTTATATCATTTGGATGGGTGCAAGATTCCCATAAATGCACATGATGTATCTGCTATAGCCTTAAACCCGCACGTGTCTGCCAATTGGTAACCAGTTAGCTGACACCTACTTGTGTAACTAAAGTGTAACCATTAGCTGTAATCATCCTGAACTAGAGGTCTGTTCATTTAGTTCAGAGCCACAGCAGGGATGGGTCTGTTTCCCTGCTGTATCTCTGCTTGAAACTAATTCAGTGTGATCTCATCTGCATGCAAAGCACTCAGGTGAAGCTAGGATAGCACGCAACAAAAGGCTTTTCACTGTACCTCGGTACACTTTGGGAAGAAGGTACAGGAGCCTGAAAACTGTATTGTCCAGGTTCAGGAACAGCTTCTTCCCTACAGCCATCAGGCTATTAAACACTTCAACAACCACTAATATGCTCTGTTCATCTTTTTTGTACTATTATTGTTTGTTTTTTATGTGCGTACGTGTATACACACAGGTATATATATATGTGTGTGTGTGTGTGTGTGTGTGTGTGTGTGTGTGTGTGTGTGTGTGTGTGTGTGTGTGTGTCTGTGTGTCTGTGTGCGTGTGTGTATGTGTCTGTGAGTGTGTCAGTCTGTGTGAGTGTCTGTGTGAGTGGGTAAATGTGATAACATCACAAGTGCAGCCTCACCAATGTACAACTGTAACATAACTTCTCAACCTTCAGTAACCTGTGTGTGTGTGTGTGTACATGTATATATACCCACACTGAACCTTTTTTCTGATTTATTACATTGTTTACAGTGTACTATGTTTACATATTCTGTTGCTCTGTTGCATGTAATAATTTCATTGTTCCACCTGGGGCATATGACAGAAGAAAAACTCTTGACTCTTGACACGTGACAATAATAAACGAAAACAAAGCAAACTAAAACCTGCCCTTTCCATGGAGTCTAAGTCTGAGTGCTCTGTGTTTTACAGGCCTGGAGGAAACGCTGGTTTGTGCTGCGTAGTGGGCGACTGAGTGGAAACCCAGATGTCCTTGAATACTACAAAAACCATCACTCTAAGAAACCACTGCGTATGATAAACCTCACCGAGTGCAATAATATTGAAGCCGGGTTGAAGCTCAGGAAAAAGGAATTCCAGAACAATTATGTGTTTGAAGTGAAGACCCCAGCAAGGACATTCTTCCTGGTAGCTAAAACTGAGGACGAGATGAATGAATGGGTGCGGCACATCAGACTGATCTGTGGGTTTGGCTCAAATGAGGATGGAACAGGTACAAATTATAATAATTGCTGAGTTATTTGCATCAATGCTCTGAGTATTGGGATGGATTTTGGTGAAGCGACATTATTTAAAAAAAAACTTTCTCCTTCTGAAACTGGAAAGGATGCAGAAAAGATTTACGAGGCTGTTGCTAGGACTGGAGGGCCTGAGCTATAGGGAGAGGTTGAGCATGCAAGGACATTATTTGTTGGAGCTCGGGAGGATGAGGGATGATCTTACAGAGGTTTACAAAATCATGATTGGAATAGAAAGTGTAATTGCACAAATCTTTTACGCAGAGTACGGGAAATAGAAGACAAGAGGATTTAGGATTAAGGTGAGGGGGAAAAGAGATTTAATAGGAACTTGAGGAGCAACTTTTTTACATTAAGAGTGGCGGGTGTATGGAACGAGCTGCCAGAGAAGGTAGTTGAGGCAGTACTATCGCGATGTTTAAGAAACGTTTGGACAGGCACATGGATAGGACAGGTTTAGAGGAATATGGGCCAAATGTAGGCAGGTCGGACTAGTGTAGATGGGGCATGTTAGCCGGCATGGGCAAGTTGGGGCGAATGGCTTGATTCCACGCTTCTTCTTCCTGCGTATGGTGTGCACAGCCTAAAGTTGTTGGTCAACTTGTTTTCTTTGATCTTTTTGTTTGTGTACTGTCGGGTTGATTGCATTAGTCGAAGCGGGGAGGGCCACGTGAAAGTTGCAATCTCCCACCCCGTTTCCACGCTGTACGACTACGACACTCGACAGGGCTGAAGCAGGCCTTTCTAATTGCTTTGAGCAATGTTTAAACATCGCGATGCAATCAAAGAATATTTATAGAATTCATTTTGGCCACACTTTTGCAGAGTTAATGTAATAGTGACATTTCGAGTCGAGAACCTTCTTAAAACTGAAGGAGTCTAAAGAAGGGCCTCAACCTGAAACGTCACCTATCCATGTTCTCCAGGGATGCTGCATGTCTTGCTGAGTTACTCCAGCACTTCATGTTCTTTTGTGTATTAACCAGCATCTGCAGTTCCTAGACTCTACAGGGTTAGCGTAATTCCTGGAGTTTGTTTCGGCTTTGCTATTCCAGCACATGTTTTACAGTCGACCTTGCACTGAGCCAGTGAATCTTTTTCTACATTTCACCTCAATCCTTTGCATTTATATGAAAATGTCCATTATTTTGTCTGCTAACATCAACGCAGTGCAGTTCTGAATGTGGAGATGCTTGGTTATGTGATCAGAGTTTCCTTTGTTTAAAGATTGTGGAATTTTAAAGGAAGCACTTGCTTTGAAAGCTTGGCTGTAGAAGAAGGAATTTGTTGACTAGCTACTGGAATGACATGAATTTCCATTGAATTTCTGAACTGGTCAGGTTCAAAGAAGCAAAAAAAATACAACACTGCAGCTGCTGTAAATCTAAAGTAAAAGCAGATATTACTGAAAGAAACAACTCGATTGGACCCAGGGAAAGAGAAACAAGACTGGTGACAAAAAAAATCATTAGAGGATAGACACAAAATCCTGGAGTAACTCGGTGGGACAGGCAGCATCTCTGGGTAGAAGGAACGGGTGACGTTTCGGGTCGAGACCCTTCTTCAGACTGGCCAGGCTGAGAGATGCTGGCTGTCCCGTTGAGTTACTCCAGTTTTTGTGTCTATCTTTGGTGTAAACCAGCATTTGTAGTTCCTTCCTACAAAGAAAACTCATTCCACTGCACATTTTCCTCTCCCCTCCTGTTTCACGTTTCCAATGGTGGCACTGTGGCGTGGCAGTAGTACTCCAGAACCAGGGGCCACAGTTTAAGAATAAGGTGTAAGCCATTTAGAACAGAGACGAGGAAACACTTTTTTCTCACAGAGAGTGGTGAGTCTGTGGAATTCTCTGCCTCAGAGGGCGGTGGAGGCAGGTTCTCTGGAAGCTTACAAGAGAGAGCTGGATAGGGCTCTTAAAAATAGCGGAGTCAGGGGATATGGGGAGAAGGCAGGAACGGGATACTGATTGGGGATGATCAGCCACGATCACATTGAATGGGCCAAATGGCCTACTCCTGCACCTATTGTCTATTGTCTATTGTCTATTGCTGCCTTACTGCGCCAGAGACCTGGGTTTGATCTTGACTACAGGTGCTGTGTGTCCTCCCCGAGACTGCGTGGGTTTTCTCCGGGTGCTCCGGTTTCCTCCCACACTCCAAAGACATGCAAATTTGTGGCTTAAATTGGCTTTCCCAAATTGTCCCTAGTGAGCAAGAAAGAACTAGTGTACGGGGATCGTTGGTCAGCATTGGCTTGGTGGGCCGAAGGGCCTGTTTCCATGCTGTATCGCTAAACTAAGCTAAGCTAAACTAAACTAAACTACACTAAACTGAGCTTCCTTAACACCACTCTTCCATCTCCATCAACTTCCCTTCTCACAAAACCTTCCTGTGCAACATTGGGAGATACAACACCATCCAGAGAGCAATTCACTTAGCAGCTATTTACTTCCCTTAGAGAGTCATAGATTCATACATCATGGAAACAGGCCCTTCGGCCCAACTCATCCATGCTGACCAAGATGCTCCATCTAAGCTCATCCTATTTGCTCACATTTGGTCCATATCTTCTAAATATTTCCTATCTATGTAGCTGTCCAAGTATCTTCTAAATGTAGTTATTGTTCCTTCCTCAACTGCCTCTTCTGGGTACTTATTCCATACACCCATCAACCTCTAAGTGAAAAAGTTGCTCCTCAGGCCCCTATTACATCTTTGCCCTCTCATCTTAAACATATGTCCTCCGGTTTTTGATTTCCCTCACCTGGCTACAAGACCTTATGAATCCTCTTTTGTACACTCGTCTATAAGATCACCCCTTAGCCTCCTGCGCTCCACGGAATAAAGTCCTAGCTTGACCAATCTCTCCCTATAGCTCAGGCCCAAGAGTGTTGGCAACATCCTTCTTCCAATGGAGTACATTGCATTTGGTGCCAATAATATGGTCGCCTCCACATTGGGGAAACTAAACGCAAATAGGGTGAGTGTTTTGCAGAACAGCTCCGTTCATTCTGCAATGGTGAAACTGAGCTTCCAATTGCCTGTCAGTTATATTCCCCATTTTACCCCCATTCTACACCCCTTCTGTCTTTGATCTCCAACATAAAGTATAAAGTATAAAGTTTCCTTTATTGTCATTCAAACTTTTGGTTTGAACGAAATTACGTGCCTTGCAGTCATGACAGAGAATAAAGTAACAGAACACACAATGAACACAGTTTAACATCCACCACAGTGAGTCTACCAGGCCACCTCCTCACTGTGATTGAAGGCAAAAGTCTTAAAGTCTTATCCCTTCCTTCCTTGTTCTCCCTCTGCATTGAGGCGATCCAGGCTTTCGAGTCCCACGGCCGAATCCGAGCTCCAGTTCAAACGGGCCGTTTCAAACTCTGCGGCCCGGGGCGGACGAAGCTGCCACCGTCCAGCCCAGCGGACGAAGCTGTTGTTGCGGGAGTTCCGGAGAATCGGTCACCAACCTGGGACCTGCGGGCTCCCGATGTTGTCGTCCACTGGGCCCGCGGCCGAAGCCTCCGAGGCTCCGAAGTCGGGCCGCCGCTGCAGCGCCACCACAGCCCCGAAGTCGGCCAGCTTCGCGATGGTGAGTCCTGGCTCTGCCTCCGGAGCCTCGAGGTCGGTCCCAGTTGGAGGCCGCCAGCTCCGCGATTAGGCCTCAGCGCAGACGGAGACGGAGACGGAGACGGAGACGGAGACGGAGATATGACAAAGAAAAGGTCGCATCCCCCCGAAGGAAGAGACTAAAACAAGTTTCCCCCACCCCCCCACCCATACACAACTAAAAATAAATTAAAACCTTCTAAAACAAGTCAAAAGAAAACAAAAAAAAAAGAAAAAGACAGGCGGACTGCAGGCGAGACGCAGCTGCTTGGACTTCTGGATGTTTTTCAATGATGACCAACATAATCTCAAGGCAAGGCATTTTGTTCCATCTGGATACAAAATGTGGATGGGTTGGTTGGAGTTAAGTTTTCAGGTGACACCCAGTTTGCTGTTGTCGTGGACAATTAGGACGGCAGTAAAAGTATATGGTGGGACATAGATCAGCTACAGTAATGAGTAGCGAAATATCCTATTTAATCCTTGGTTAAGAGACTTTTAGTAGCAATGTTGCAAAATTTTGAGATTTTAAAAATCAAGTCTGTAATTTATCCCATCAGATAAAGCATAAAACATAGAAGTTTAATTTGACACCTAATTCACTTTCATATCTTCAATATTAAAAAAGTTATGGCCATTTTCATACTCGACTCGGAAATTAGCATCTTGTTCCCTATTGCTTTTCCATTGACTGAACACAAAAGCTGTGATCGAGGACAGTCAAAAGCCCATAACTTTCTTAAAAAGTAAGAGAACTGAATGAAATTTTCAGTTATTATAGATTGAAGCATTCTGAAACAAATATGAAACAATCTTACTTGGATGACCTGAAATTAAAGCATATAATTAGTTAGTTACTTAATTGTAGCTAATTACAAAATTCAACTACTAGATCTAAACATCTATCCATTTCTTAAGAAAAGGTTAACATTTTTAAAAAGCCTAAGTGTCCAAATAACATTCACACAAGAATTCACAATATAACATGATTTTTAAATCTCATTGTCATGAATTTATAGGCCAAATGGAAGGACTTTAGTGTTTAATTCCAGTAAATTAATTCTTGCGAGTGGGATTTTGTGGAACGTGCTGGTTTGGAACATTGCGGTTGCAGTGAATTTAAACCCCATATCGGCAGGAAAAATATTGCCGGTTCGTATATTTACATAATGACATCTTCACAACTTGAAATTTTGATTAAAGGCATCCTAAGAAGCAAGTTTATATGAAAAAATAAATGGCATACCTTGCCTTGTCCCCTACGTGAGATCCGTCCCGTTGTCGGCGTTGACGGCATTTGAAGATGATTTTAATTTTACTCCAGCAATTAAATTATCCAGCGTTAATTTTAATAAACTTAATAAAACGGCAGTCGAAGCGATTTTTCTTTAGCAACTAAACAGCCTGACAGAGATCGATTGGAATAGGCTGCAGAAAAATCGCATTTTAAACCCGCCCCCCTCTCAAAGGCACCGAAGTTGCGCACATGGGCAGTGACAGAACTGCAGCGCCGCTGAAGGTAAGTTTTTTAACATACCTACTTTTAGATAGGCAGGGCATGGAGGGATATGGATCTTGTGCAGGCAGATGTGATTAGTTATCATGGCATCATCTTTGGCACGGACGTTATGCACAGACGTTGTGGGCCGAATGGTCTGTTCCGGTGCTGTACTGCGTTATGTTCTAATACAGCCGCTACGTCTCAATATTGGGTTCAACAATATCAGATCACCACCATATTCTTCCCTCTGCAACCATAGAGTCATAGCGTGATGCAGTGTGGAAACAGCCCCTTTGGCCCAACTTGCCCGTACTGACCAACATGTCCCATCTATACTTGTCCCACCTGCCTGTGCTTGGACCAGATCCTCCTAAACCTGTCCTATCCACGTACCTGTCTAATCTATATCTATCTTCTATACTATTCCTAAAACTCTCATCTTGACCACTTCCGGTCTACGTTGTTTTTAAATTTGCGCACAAATGCTACCGTATATCGCTAAGATTCTTTTGCCACCTCACTCACTGTTCACCTCTGCTCCACGTCACCAAGTTTTGTTCCAATCGATGGAAGATTACAAAAGTTATGAAGGTTTAAAGAATCATGAAATCAGCAGATTGGTCTTCTCCGCTGTCAGTCCACATGGAGGTAACCCCTCCCAGAACCATTTAGAGGGTTACTATCTAAATGGCGTCAAGTTGGGAAAGGGGAAGTACAACGGGATCTGGGGGGTCCTTGTTCATCAGTCTATGAAAGTAAGCATGCAGGTACAGCAGGCTTTGAAGAAAACCTTTATAACAAGAGGAGTCGAATATAGGAGCAAAGAGGTCCTTCTGCAGTTGTACAGAGCCCTAGTGAGACCACACCTGGAGTATTGTGTGCCGTTTTTGTCCCCTAATTTGAGGAAGGACATTCTTGCTATTGAGGGAGTGCAGCGTAGGTTTACAAGGTTAATCCCCGGGATGGCGGGACTACCATATGCTGAGAGAATGGAGCGGCTGGGCTTGTACTCTCTGGAGTTTAGAAGGATGAGAGGATATCTCATTTAAACATATAAGATTGTTAAGGGCGTCGACACACTAGAGGCAGGAAACATGTTCCCGATGTTGGGGGAGTCCAGAACCAGGTGCCACAGTTTAAGAATAAGGAGTAAGCCATTTAGAACGGAGACGAGGGAACACTTTTTCTCACAGAGAGTTGTGAGACTGTGGAATTTTCTGCCTCAGAGGGCGGTGGAGGCAGGTCCTCTGGATGCTTTCAAGAGAGAGCTAGATAGGGCTCTTATAAATAGCGGAGTCAGGGGATATGGGGAGCAGGCAGGAATGGGGTACTGATTGGGGATGATCAGCCATGATCACATTAAATGGCGGTGCTGGCTCGAAGGGCCATATCCTGCACCTATTGTCTATTATTGTGTTCTACGTCACAATGGACCCCAATGAGAGGGAATGGCTATGCCGCTGGAGAGCCGCTAATAGTCGATGTGGGGGGATGGGGTTTGAAGGGTGGATGGAGTGAGTGCGTGGGGGGGGGGGGGGGGGGGGGGGGGGGCAGATTGGGGGGGGGGGGGGGGGGGGGAGGGGGGAGGGGGAGGGGGGAAATCAGGGGGGATCAGGGGCGTCACAATGGGAACCTGTCAGCCGCGCCAGTGCAGTGGGGGCTATGCGTGAGTGGCGAAATATTGTAATTGGTGGAGATGTAGAATGTTGCGTTGGGGGACCAGGCCTCCCCTGTTGGAATGGGACCCAACGGGTCCCACTTAATCTAGTTCCTTCTTAAAATTTGCGATAGTCCCAGCCTCATGGAAAATGTTACCCCTCAGGTCCCTATTAAATCGTTTCCCCTTCACCTTAAACCTATTTTCTCTAGTTCTCAATTCCCATACTCTGGGCAAGAGACCCTGTGTGTCTACCCGATCTATTCCTCTCATGGTTTTGTACACCTCAATTAGACCGTCCCTCATAATTCAACATTCCTTGGAATAGTGAAAGGCCTGGATAGAGTGGATGTGTAGAGGATGTTTCCACTTGTGGGAGAGCATAGGACCAGAGGTCATAGCCTCAGAACAAAAAGACGTTCCTCTAGAAAGAAGATGAGGAGGAATTTATTCAGTCAGAGGTTGGTGAATCTGTGGAACTCATTGCCACAGTAGGCTGTTGAGGCAAATGGATATTTTTACGGCGGAGATAGATAGATTCTTGATTAGTACAGGTCGACGCAGAATCAGTGGGCCAAAGGGCCTGTTTCAGCGTATGAACATGAATAGAATCCCAGCCCGCTCAACCTCTCTCTACAGCTCAGACCCTCGGGTCCTGGCAACATCCTCGTAAATCTTCTCTGTACCCTTTTCAACTTGGGACTATCATGTTGTCGGGAAATTTAGGTTTCAGTTTGTGCCTTTGTTTCTGTTCTGTTTCCAAGTGTTAAAGTATTAAATGAAAGCACTGAAGAAACTTTTACCTTGACAACTTTGATGCTCACTCTAACACAGACATTCTCCAGTTTTTCCCTTCACTGCATCTTTGATTTCTAACTTTCCGTTCCAATCAAGTGTCATTGACCCGGAATGTTGACTCTTTGCTTCCATCACCATGGAAACTGCCTGACCTGTTAAATTCTTCCAGCATTTTCTAATTTCGTTTGCTGAAGTCCAAGATGTTCTCAAATTCTTTTGTGTGATTATGGCTGTCACTGGTAAGGCCCACATTTTAGTTTTGTTCAGAGATACAGCTTGGAAACGCGCCCTTCGGCCCACTGAGTCCGTGCCAACCATCGATCGCCCGTGCACTAGTTCTATCCCACACACATGGGGACAATTTTACAGAAGCCAATTAACCTACAAACCCTCGCGTCTTTGGAGTGTGGGAGGAGACCGGAACACCCAGAGAAAACCCACTGTGGAACAGGGAGAACATGCAAACTCCATACAGACAGCACCCATAGTCAAGATGGAACCCGGGTCTCTGGCGCTGTAAGGCAGCAACTCTACCGCTGTGCTGCATTTTGTATGATGCTGGTGAACCACCTTCATGAATCAATGAGATCCTTGTGGTCTCGGTATTTCCAGAGTGCCGTTAGAAAGTTACAGCTTTTAGACCTAGTAACGATTTGACCTATTTTAACGTCGGGATAGTGTGTGGCTGAGAGGTAAACTTGTTAGTGGTTTATTTGCTATATAGCTGCAGCCTTCGTCTTTCTTGGTAGTTGAGGTTGTGGGTTTGTAGAGGTGATCGTCGCTTAGGAGAAGTCTCTATTAGGACCGATTAAACAGTCTCAAAAACTGTTTTGTACATAGTTAACAAATTCCTCCCATTCTTTTTATTTTTTATTTTCTTTATTTTTACTTTTTATTAGAAGTAAGTACAATAATATGGTACCATAGGTGCCTAGTATATATTGGCATGCCAATATATACTAGGATACATGCCAATATATACTAGGATACATGCCAATATGTACTAGAATAACAAATAGCTATCTCTCCTTTATTCTTCTGCTTTCTACCTCTGCTTCTTTTCTCTTCGTTTTCTTTCTTTCCTAATTTTCCTTTTCTCAATTTCTGATATCACCCACTTCTCTATTTCTTTTCTATTCTTTTTCTGTCTCCTTTTTTATAGCTACGATAAAAATAACAAGAAACTTCCTCCCATTCTCAGTCACTTGTACTAAGTCCATCCCAATTAGAATTGGGAAATTTAAAACCTCTGTAAGCCTGTTCCTCCGCATCTTTCTCTGATGAACATGAAGAGTTCTGTTACTCCAGCTTTTTGTGTCTATCTTTGGATTAAACCAGCATTTGCAGTTCCTTCCTACACAGCTTCTTTTAAAGGGGGTGTTTAAGAAGGAACTGCAGATCCTGGAGAAACGAAGGTACACAAAAAAGCTGGAGAAACTCAGCGGGTGCAGCAGCATCTATGGAGCGAAGGAAATAGCTGACACTTCAAAAAGTATGTAGGAAGGAACTGCAGATGCTGGTTTAAATCGGAAGACAGACACAAAATGCTGGAGTAACTCAGTGGGACAGGCAGCATCTCGGGAGAGAAGGAATGGTTGTCGTTTCGGGTCGACACCCAAAGGGAGAAGCGGCTCTCTGAGCTATTGTGGCTGCTTTAGGCATTTCACCTCAGGGCATTGTGATTGTGGGCAACAGGTTGTGTGATTTATTCCACGCTGATCATTATAGTCCTACACACTTACAAATTGTGTCGAATGAGCTACTTGCTTTGAGCTGAGGTAAAACTGACCTGCAAATCCTGAATTATCTAA